>NC_045960.1:47401494-47504126 GCF_010909765.2 Amblyraja radiata | reverse complement strand
TGGTTTCCATGATTGATATAAACCACCCCCAGCTGTACATGCTTGTCTATAATCGGATTCTATCACCCACTCATGACGTCAAAGTATTGCAAAGCGTTGGTTGGAACATCTTTGTTTTGGTTGAAGAAAATTACAATAATTAACTACTCCTATCGGTGAGATACATTGTATCAGAGCTTGTCGCGTTATAGAGAGAGAGAGAGAGCTCTGTACCATTGCAGCATGCTTTTGCAAATTTGTAAGAGACTTAATCAAGCTTCAGTGTGGCACCAACAGCCATCAAAGGTAGTAATCAAAAGTAGTACAATATAAATTATATTTAGATTTTGAGGAAGGCAGGAATTGATGATGTCATCGCATCACTATGTTGTTCGTAGTACCATGCCTTTCCTTTTAATCATCGATAAACATATGGCATACAAAACAAGTATATTTTAAGAGCATGAAAATTAGAAATTCCACCATGGCACATCCATGCTTTTTCCTGTACTCTGCATAGAATGTCAAACCATCTTTGCTGTCTGAGACCCCAACATGATTATTCTATTAGTATAGACCTACAATGTGAAAGACACCACTTTGCTGATTTATTTTACAGTAATTTGACAATGCTTTATTTCATTTCCATTGTTTTAAATCAACATAAATGCAAAATACGTGAAAAATTAAGCACTCTTAGACAGGTAGGGAAGGGAGGCAAGAAGAAGATGTAATGTAACCATAGAGATTAATGTATGTTATGGTCCTTAAAACATAAATTGACCCAGACATTTACGACACACGATATTGATAATGTTTGAAAAAATGGGGGAAATAGTCTCTTGATAACATGAACCTTTTTCATCATGGAACCATTTTAGCCAAACTCTGATAGCGTGCTCAATTATTGTGATATTTAGATTCTCATTTCATTCTCTTTCCTATGCATTGCACTTTATTTGAAAATGTGATGCAAAATAGCAAACAAAATTTGCTGACACGTTTAGTCAAAAAATGACGTATTTAAGAATTTCAAGTGAATACATGAACATGCAACTTCTTACTTTTATATTATGATGAAACAGCATTATTTTATTAGGCCAAGCATAATATTCTTGTTGCGATAAAATGGACAGGAAGCAATGCACTCTGAAATTCCTTCGGGCATAACATCAATGTGATTATGATATTGGACTAAGATTCCAGAAGTCTAGGCTGACAAACTGTAATTGTGAATTTGATCTTATCATGACAGCTAATGATTTGATTAATTCATTAAATAGCTGTGGAATAATTTGCTAGTGTCACAAATTAAGAGTGTGATGTTATCAGATCATAATAAAAACTCATTAAGCTCATGACTGTCCTTTAAAGAAGAAAGCTGATTGAATCTTTGGCGCATTATGAAATGAATTCCAACCTTGCAAGCATCAGCCCATCAAACCCTTCCCAACACCTCGCACAATCAGTTTGAAGAAGGGTCTCAACCTGAAACATCACCTTTCCATCTTTTCCAGAGATGCGGCCTAACCCATTGCTTTACTCTCGCACTTGGTGTCCTTTTTTTATGAAATGGCTTAGCGTACTGTATAAGTTCAGTGAGTCTATCATACATCAATCCCTGTCTTGAAACACACCCGTCTCCCCAACTTGCTCCATCTATCCATCATCTCCCACCTCACCTGGTTCCAACTATAATCCACCAGCCCCACTCACCCCTCCCTCTTATTTCTTTATGTTAGCCTTCTTTCCTCTACACTCTCATTGCTAATGCATGGTCACAAACCAAAACATTGACTCGCACTTTGCCTCCAGAGTTCCTGCAGCCGTTTGTTTTGCCCCAGATTTCAAAATCTGTAGTCTCTTGTGTCTCCAATAGGAGTAGTAGTGTCCACACCAAAATCCCTATCTGTTCCTACCGAGAATATCCGCTAAATATTGTTTATAATCAGAACAGTGTTGAAGAGACAGATTAATAGCCAAAACTAAACATCCATGAGGGGATATAGTTAATCAACATAAAAATAAATATATTTTGCTGATTTTTAACCTTATGGCCCAATATAGTCATACTGTCATAGACTTATATAGCTTAACTTTTGATGCCTACCAAGATGTCTATCCGAGCAAGTCTTATTTCCCTGCATTTTGTCCATATCCTACTAAATGTTTCCTATTAAAGAACCTGTCCAAATGTCTTGTAGTTGTTCCTACATCTACAGCTAACTCTGATAGTTTGTTCCATACGCACCAATTTCATGAAAAATTTGTCCCACAGATTATTTTTCAATGTTTCCTCTTTCACTCCCCTACCCTGAGGAAAAAACTGTTACTTTCCAGCTTATCCTTTCTTCTCATGACTTTTTTATACCTATAACATCACTCCTCAAGCTCCTGCATTAATAAGTCCCAGTCCAACCAGCCTCTCTAACTCAAGCCAGCCAGTCCAAGTAACATCCTCATTAATCTTTTCTGCACCCATTCCAGCTTGATATCCTTCCTGTAGCTATGCACAATGCTCCAAGTGTGATTTCACCAAAAGACTATACATTTGCAAACAGAATTGAAATCAATCAATTCCACACTAATGGACCAGACTACAGTAAATGCCCCCTCTTGCACCATGTTCGGAATGAGAGACCAGAGCTAACAGGTCGGTCTGCATCGCCCTCAGCCTGTGTCTCAGTCTCTGTCCACATGCCACAACTAAAGCCCCTGCCACAACTAAATCTTTGCAAATGTGGGATCCTAAGGTGTCAGGGGACTCTTTGAGTGTTTCCAAATTTTGTGGATGATCGGAAACATTTGTTAACACATTAAATACATTAAACAAATCTAACAAAACAAAAATACTTAAACATATGAAAATAAAGTAAATTCACTAAAGAGGACAATATGTGTCATATCGTGGAAACAGGCCCTTTGGCCCAACTTGCCCATACCAACCAACATATCCCATCTACACTCGTCAATGTGCTTGACGTGTCATCTGCAGTTGATGCAAAGCTAAGGGGGGAGATGAAATGCCTATTTGGCCTCTGGGGTCAGCAATGCATAAAGCATCTTTAGACTAAATGGGAAGTTCAGGGCCAGAACAAGAGACTAGACCTCCATGTTTCCAATCTCCAACATACATGTTGCAATGCATAAGTCCAGAATACTCTCTTGTACATGCTGGGCAGTGTCAGTGTGGTCTCCCCTATCACTTCAGGTCAACGTCCTCTCTCTAGAACTGATCACATTGCAAGTTTTTCAAATCTGTCGCATGCTGTAATTAATGAAGCAAATGATCGAAAGTATAGGACATGAGTGTTATGAATGCTCTTGTCATCACAGATCCAAAAATGATCTAAAGATAGATACAAAATGCTGGAGTAATTCAGCAGGCTGGGCAGCATCTCCATAGATAAAGAATAAGAGACGTTTTGGGTCGGAACCAATCTTCAGACTGAAAGTAGAGGTGTGAGTGAATATGAAGAATATGTATGGAGAAATAAACTGGAGGCAAGTAAAGGCCAGAACAAATCAGGGCCAGCAACAGATGACCTCAGGAAAGGTGGAGCCCATAATGTCCCATAGGTGGCTAGGGGAGGTGTGATAACAAGAGGGATACAAGGATGACAACTGTGGACTGGTAGGACGACTAGCATGAGATAGGGGAAGAAAGAGGGGACGGGAGGGAATGCAGGAGTTACTTGAAATTAGCAAAATCAATATTCATAATGTTGGGTTATAAGCTGCCCAAGCAAAATATGAGGTGCTATTCCTCCAATTTGCGTGTGACAAACCAGCATCTGCAGTTCTTTCCTACACACTCATGATCTAAAGATATTGGTTATGTTTATTTCAAATTATCCATCCCTTTATGCAATTTCACTTTATGCAATAGTGAATGAAAAGGAACATCCAAAGGTTGCTACCAGCAAGTTCCCTTTCAAGTCACATACTTTCCTGACTGGGACACATATTGACATTTCGCCATCATCATTGGATCTATATCCTGAACTCTAAACCAAACAGCACAGCTGAAGTAACTTCACCATTCAAACCTCATTGTTTAAGAAGACATCACGGTGGTTCAAAGCAGCACTCACTACCATTTCTCACAATTGATTGATAATCAATAAATTTGTGTCTTGTTTATCAAAACTAATTAAACCCGATTCCATGTTGGCATCGTAAAACTCTAATTTGCATAACCAGCCACAAACGAATTATCCGCAAATGAAGTATAAAAATCCCATAGGAGCAGCCAAAATTTATACAGGAACAAATTATTTTTGCATTGCTGAATTCGAGATGCTGGGATGCTTTATTTTTCATTTAGCTATCAAACGTTGGCAAAAGCTGACAAGTGCGCCAAAATAGATACCTTAATAAGCATACATCAAAGGTAGACCTTTGTCCTGTCATATTCCTTTCATAAGTGTTGGGATGCACATGTGGTTTGCTACATCTGCACAAAACCTCCATGAAATCCATAAGACAGAGAGTCTTTTTTTGATGTCAATGAGAAATTAGATGATGACTGGGGAAAGCAATTGCAAAATTACTGGCCTCCAGTCATTCTCTCGGTTACCATTTCTGATTTGATCTTGAATGGCTGATTCACAGACATCAGACTTACTGCCAGTGGCAATTGGAATAAAAGAAAGGGCCATTGGTCTCTCCAAATTCATTGAAATCACGAGCTTCTTCTGCTACAGTGCATGTGATGTGCAATAAGATGTGAGAAAATATTTATCAACTACAACAAGACATCATACAAATGCCATTTGTTAGGGACGGGCTCAACCATTTCTCAGCTCAAAAAACCTAACGCATGTAAATTATACTGAAAATGAATAATTGATTTTCACTGGAGAATATTTAAAATTTGTAATTTTCCTTTTTTTCACTTTTTCACATATTCTGAGTTTTCAGTTTTGCTTTATGTAGTAATTTTAAGCTAGTTTCACTTTTCACTAAATTCATCATCTATTACTTGTGATTTGTTTTAAAATCATTAAACATTGAAAACAAGAAAAATAGAATGAAACTCTTGTTCATGTCTTTGTTGCTTCAAACCTGAAAAGGCAATGGGAGCATCACATGTCAAAATACCGAAAGATTTAACCAAAGGTGAACAATATAGTTATTTCAACATTACATCTTCGCACCTGAATTGCTAAACAAACTTATTTTTTTCCATCAATTGAACATTTATTAAATTTATAATTGTAATGAACTCAAGTAATCGTAGAATCAAATAAAGGAACATCTGAGAACATTGAAAATAGCACACTGGAATATAATTTTGGCGGATGGAGACAGGAGTCAATGTTCTAAATCAAGTTTAATTCGAAAACGATCAAACATGCGATAAGTCTCACAAACACCAATAACACAACGGTGGTCTCGATCGACTGAAGGGGCACAGCCCAGAAAACCCGCGAAAATGTGACCCCTCCCAGAGACACATGCCCGAGGAACCCAACCGCAGGGTTCGACTATCTGCGAGCACCAGCAGGTGCCGCTACATGGCCTCCCCCAGAACCCGAGGTACGGAACCGAGCAGGGACCCGGATGATTCGTCCGGAATGAGTGGTTCTCGCAAGCGGGGTGGGCGTAATAGTAGGGGCCGGCAAAACAGGGCCGGTAGGACGCGAGGGCTGCGAAAGCGGGGCAGTCATAACAATGGGGGCCGCGGCGGAACAAAGCCGGAAACAGATGTGCTCAGCACGGGCGGAATGACCGCCGGACAACCCCTACATCGTGGTGGAGCAACGACCACCGGCTTGTCCCCATCCACGTGTGCGGGCTTGAGATGGCCGACAGAGACGAACTCCAGCCGGCCACCCACGTCCAACGTGAACATGGCGACTCTGGCCCGCAGCACCCGAAAAGGCCCTTCATACACCCGCTGCAGTGGCGAGCGGTAAGCATCCCTGCGGATTAAAACATAGGCACGCTGTTGTAACACAGCGGGCACATGCACCGCGGACGAACCGTGCCTGGAAGTGGGAACGGGAGCCAACGTACGCACCTGTTCACGAAGGTCAACCAGCAACGCCGGGGCTGAAACCTCCTGACCCCGGGCGGTAAGTAGGAAAACCCCAGGCACCCGTAGGGCTGAGCCATACACGAGCTCAGCCGAGGAAGCAGCCAAATCCTCCTTAGGCATGGTACGGATACACAGGAGGACCCAGGGCAGTTGGTCCACCCAGTCCGGACCCGTAAGCCAGACCGTCAACGCTGACTTAAGGTGCCGATAGAACCTTTCGACCAGCCCGTTAGCCTGCGGGCGATAGGCGATAGGGTGAACACCCGCAGAGTTACGCCAGCATTTTGTGTCAACCTTCGCTCCTTAGACTTCTCCTTTCCAGTTAGAATAAACCCAGCCTATCCAATTTCTCCTTATATTTACAGCCCTCCATAGTTATAGAGTCAATTTGCCCACGCCAACCAACATGCCCCCATCTACACAAATCCCATCTGCCCGCACTTGGCCAATAACCCTCTATCCTTATCCTATTCATGTACCTATCCAAATATCATATCACGTTATGATAGTATCTGCAAACTAGGCATCCTAGTGAACTCTTCTGCACTCTATGTATTGCTACAAGGTTGGATACCTGCTCTACCTACTGAGATGGTTCAGTCTGCAGCCAGGTTATCCATCCTTAGGACATTTAGTGGTTGTCTTCCTCGGCCATTTATAACAATCTCACCAGTTAAGCTCCAGCCATTGGGAGAGGACCACAAGGGAGAATTCAGACAGACTAAACGACTATGATATGAAATACTATATATGTTCAATTATAAAACTGAAGTGAGATATGGATTTTTAGTACCTTTTATTTTTGATTGGTGGACAATTGTGAGGATCGATGATGGGGAGAAAATCGGCAATATTGGGTGAATTTAAATTATTGCTTTCATTTAATTCAATTGTGTTCCAAAGAACTAGCCTGGATAGAACAACTGGTCTTTTACCTCTCCCTCCCCCTCCCTCCCTCTCCCTCCCCGTCCCTTCTTGCTACTTTCCTCCCTCTAGCTTCACAATTTGCAACTCTTCAATCCCATCTCATACCTTCTGCTTTTATCTCTGGCATTTGTTTCAACCATCTGCCTTTCAAAAGAAACCCTCGCCTGTGTCCACCTATTACCTGCCATGCTTTCTCCTTCCTCTACCTTCGTGCTTTCATCTCCCCCTTTCAATCAACCTGAAGAAGGGTCTCAAACCGAAACATCACCATTCCATGTTCTCCAGAGATGCTGCCTGACCTGCTTAGTTAATCTTTAAGAAAGAACTGCAGATGCTGAAAAAATTGAAGGAACACAATAATGCGGGAGAAACTCAGCAAGTGAGGCAGCATTTATGGAGCGAAGGAATAGGTGACGTTTCGGGTCGAGACTCTTCGTCAGACTTAGTTAATCTAGCACTTTGTGCCCTTTTTGTCTTTTTCCTTCTAGTTTCAGCTTCATTTCCACTCCTTCTTTTTATTTCGCTTCCTCGTCTACCTCTCCTGCCATTGTCCTCATCTACTTGTGATGCAGATGGCAAGAAATGTAGCCTCCAGGTGGCAATGTTGCATAGCACCCAACAAACCGCCACATACCAGCTTCACAGAATACTCCAGGATACAAATTCTGCAGCCAGAATCGCAAGGTTCAGGAAATGTAAATTTAATCGCAGGCACTTCACACATTGTTCGTCACATTGCTTTATGGAGGAAACCTCATCCTTCAACACCCAGGACTAGGTTCTCCTGCCAAGAGCTCTCACCTTATTCCTCCACTTCCTGCAGCTTGTCCTTCACTGCATGGCTTTACTCAATCTCCATGTCATGCCCCACATTGTTAGAATACCTATCAATACACACACTTCCACTTTAAGTCAGCTAAATTACCTCAGCATTGGCCACATCGTTGATTTAAGTTAACCTGAAACAGAAACAGAAAACACCAAGAGCTTGTAAAAATAGCCTGAAATCAACCAGCATCAACATGTAAGTAGTTAGTACTTTCTTTAAATAGAACTAGAGTCTTTCATTGCACTCAAAAGATGGTGTAGCCAATTTGAATTTCACACCATATTCCTCTTCGGATTACAACAAACAGTTTTGTTTTAAACATACTGAAAAATCTCTATTCTGAAAAAAAGCAGATTGAAAGATATGCTGGAAAACCTTATTATATTTCTTAGAGGTAAAGATCCATAAATTAAAACTGGAAGATGTGAATGGTGTGTTAGCATGAGACTAATTCATATACAGTTTCCATGGTTACATGGTCATGTTGGAAAGCAAATGCATCATTGCTGGTTTCTTTAACAGATTCCTTTAACCTGATGTATCTTACCTAGTGGACAATAGAACCAAATGTCAGCGTGAGGAAATAGATAAACATTTTATTACCTTAATCTTTCTCACCTCTATAATATCTGAATGTTCCAAAAAAATCTAAATCACCCAAGGATGTTTGATTGGAATGATTAGTCACAACATGTTTTTTTTGTAATTAACAGCAGGGCAGAAACATTTGAATAACTCATCATGCCAAAAATACTGAGATTATATTTTTAAATTCATATCTGCTGTTTTAAAATTACATAATTAAGTTTCTTCTAAGATTTGCATTTTGTAACCATTTCCTTCTGCAATGGAAATCTACCAGTCTTGAAAAAATTTGGTCTATCTAAATTCCCTCACTATTCCTCTGCTCCAGATTTGTTCCATTACTATTTTATCTAAGATTATTATCCAGTTAAATTTTCTTATGAACCCTACACTTACTGTAACTCTGGTATTTTGAGAAGACATGATCTCTAATTGTTTCTGTTTTCAATCATCTCCTCATTTCATTCATATCTAGATTTGACCCCTTATCTTTACAGCCATTGATACAAATACTCATAAAGACATTCACTTGATCTCCATCATAAAACTCCCATATCCGTTTCCTCCACTGCTAACCCGCCATAAACAATGTTTTATCTTCAGTGCACTCACACTTTCCATGTTATTGCAGTAATCTCAAGGCAGTCTCTGGCAGAATCTGGATAATCTTCATCTGAAAAAACTGTGGTTGATAATGTTAAAACATGAGTTGCACAATAGTACAGGCTCCAATATTACCATCAATCACATCTGGCCGACACAGGTCACAACGATCCTCTTTATGGTTATCACTGACCACAAGGTTAGAAGAATATACATATCAATGCAGTAATGTGGTGGAATGGAAACAGTTTTAAAAGAGTGGTACTTCAAGTCTCCCGTCAAAGCTGTCCCATTGCTGACAACAGGCAAAAGGCATTTCTATATTCACCCCTCATCCAAATACTATAATATGCAAGAACCTAATGAAGTGGCAAAATAGGATTATCATGTTTTAAACACAAAAAACAGCAAGCAAAAAGATAGAACTGAGATGTCTCACAAACAACAGATAATCTATATCATGAAAAGTGTCATCTTGACCACTTCCTGTCTGAGCTGTATATTGATTTTAGAAACGCTACCATATATCGCTATGATATTTGGCCATATTACTCACAGTCCTCCTCTGCTGAGCAGGCCCAGAGAATTTTTCCCATCGATGAAAAATAAAAAAGTTATGAGTGTTTTAAAAACCTTGAGATCCTCTCGCCTGTCAATCACCACAATGAAGGTAACGCCCCTTCCGGGGGGGGGGGGGGCAGGACTATATAACCCCAGATGCCTGGACATGACTCAGTCACTCTGCAAGATCCCGAGGGAGAGGCCACGATCTCATTCTGAGCTGTGAATCAACTGAACTGTGAGTCTTCAATGTACTTGCAATAAATGATTTGTTAGCCCTTAATGACAATGCCATGAGGCTGCCCTGCCTGTGCTTGAAACTGCAATGCTTTATTAGGTCCGACTGTGTTTGCTTCAAGTGCCGCTCATTTCGTGACTTCCTCTTAGTGGACAGGTCTCGCTGATGGTGTAATTTCCGGTGAGTGCAGAGGTCGCGCTGATTGCGTAATTTCCGGTGAGTGCAGAGGTCGCGCTGATTGCAGAAGTGCCGCTTACTGCGGAAGCCCAAAAGTGGAGAGACCGCGCTCAGCCGTGTGAGTATTCAAGAATGTTTACTGCCATATATATGGTGTGTGAGTCAGTGAGTGTGTGTGTATGTGTGTGTGTGTGTGTGTGTGTGTGTGTGTGTGTGTGTGTGTGTGTGTGTGTGTGTGTTTGTGTGTGTGTGTGCTTGTTTGTGTTTGTGAGTGTATGTGTGTGTGAATGTGTTTGTTTGTGAGTGTATGTGTGTGTGTGTGTTTGTGAGTGTATGTGTGTGCATGTATGTGTTTGTGAGTGTATGTGTGTGTATATGTGTGAGTGTGTGTGTGTGTGTTTGTGAGTGTATGTGTGCGTGTATGTGTGAGTGTGTGTGTGTATGTGTGTGTGTGTGTGTGTTTGTGAGTGTGTGTGCATGTATGTGTTTGTGAGTGTATGTGTGTGTGAATGTGTGCTTGTTTGTGAGTGTATGTGTGTGTGTGTGTGTGTGTGTGTGTGTGTGTGTGTGTGTGTGTTTGTGAGTGTATGTGTGTGCATGTATGTGTTTGTGAGTGTATGTGTGTGTATATGTGTGAGTGTGTGTGTGTGTGTTTGTGAGTGTGTGTGTGTGTGTGTGTGTGTGTGTGTGTGTGTGTGTGTGTGTGTGTGTGTGTGTGTGTGTGTGTGTGTGTGTGTGTGTGTGTGTGTGTGTGTGTGTGTGTGTGTGTGTGAGTGAGTGAGTGTATGTGTGTCTCTGTGTGTGTGTGGAATGTGTGTGTGTGGAATGTGTGAGTGAGTGTGTGTGAGTAACTGGACTGCCAGCCCACCAGCCATAAGTAAGTGAACTGCCAGCCTACCAGCCATAATTCACTGAACTACCAGCCCACCAGCCATAATTCACTGAACTACCAGCCCACCAGCCATGACTAAGTGAACTGCCAGCCCACCTGCTGTGAGTGACTGAAGTGCCAGCCCACCAGCCATGACTTAGTTAACTGCCAGCCCACCAGCCATGACTCACTGAACTGCCAGCCCAAGAATCCATTCAGTCCACCCTCTCCCCCTTCACTCTCACAGAGTCTGTCACCTGTTTTGGGCAGGATTTCTGGCAGTTTCTCAGCTGCCAGCCTGCCAGGCCTGAGTGACTGAGCTGCCTGGCCTCAGTGACTGAGCAGCCAGCCCAATAATCCATTCAGCCCACAATGTCCATACTAACCCTCTGGAAACCAGTCCCTTCGGCCCACAACACCTATGCTAGCGCTCCAGAAAGCCCCCCCCCCCCCCCCACTGGCCAGCAATATTGGAATTGGTGGAGTGGTGGAATATTGTGTTGGTGGACCAGTCCTCCCGTATGAAGCTGGAACCCAGCGGGTCCCACTTAGTCTAGTATATTATTAAGACACAAAGTGCTGGAGTAACTCAATGGAAGTTCAGCAGCTCTGGTGAGTAGTAATAGGTGATGTTTTGGATTGGGACCCTTCTATAGACATTGTGGTGGGGGGAGAAAGGTGGAAGAGTAGTGCGGGCAGGACAAAACCTGACAGTGTAGATAGGAACATGGATAGGACAGGTTTGGAGGGATATGGGCCAAATGCAGCCAATTGGGACTAATGTAGATGGGACATGTTGGTTAGTGTGAGCAGGTTGGGCGGAAAGCCCTGTTTCTACGCTGTATGACTGACTCGCTAATAAAAGGTGGCTACAGGTTAGAGGGAATTTTGATTTGCAGATGTTTGGACAAAGGCCAGAGATGAAAAGATAAAAAGTGTGAGGTAAGGAAAGAAGAGGAAATTGTGAAGCCAGATGAAATCGCCCCTCACCTGTATCATTTGTCAGGCTTTATCCTGTCCACACCTCTTCCAGCTTTCTCCCTCAGCCCTCCCACCACAATCAGTCTGAAGAAGGGTCCCAACCTGAAACACACCAATTCATCTTCTCCAGAGTTGTTGCCTGACCCACTGAGTTACTCCAACAGTTTGTGTCTTTTTTTGGTAAACCAGCATCTGCAGTTCCTAGTGTCAGCAGATCACATCTAAGCTCTATTATCCTTCCTCACAATGTTGTGAATTGTGCTGAATATCTAAATCGCTAATGGGAGACAGCAAGTCCACAAGCATCTCCATCCTCAGCAATGGGAAGGTCTAAAGAGTGAGAGCTAAAGACAAGGGGTGAGGCACCACCATAGGTTGGCTTGTGTTAAAGTACAAAAAGACCACACAACAAACTGAACTAAGTGATTACACAGCTAATGAAGCAGATCAATGTTCTGCACTCCTGATACATCTAGTAATGTGTGGTGATGGACAATAACACAGCTAACAGGAGGATGAGGTTTAAAGAACATCTATCCTCAATGATGGCACAGACCAGAATGTAAATGTTACAGAAAAGGCCAAAGCATTTGCAACTACGGTCTGCCATTAGTTAAAAAAAAGTTCTAAGACAATGAGGAACAGGCAATAGCATAATAGCAAGTGCTGGATGAATTCAATGGGTAAGGCAGCATCTGTGGAGGGAATGGATGGGCAACATTTTGGGTCAGGACTTTCCTTCAAAGTTAGGAATAGACATTAAAGACACAAGTGTAGCCCAGCCCCCACAAAAAATATTTAGTTACTTGGTAATAATTTCCTCTGCTCATTTGGTGGGATTTTTCAGCTCACCATCTCCGGTGCAAACTTCAGTTTCACTTTCCTTTCAACATTTCTTGGATATTTCTTTTCCACTCATCCCCTTACCCATATTCTCTTATATCAGTCTGAAGAAGGGTTTCGGCCCGAAACGTCGCCTATTTCCTTCGCTCCATAGATGCTGCTGCACCCGCTGAGTTTCTCCAGCATTTTTGTGTACCTTCTCATATATCAATTTCCCTTTGTCCTTTTACCCCTGGTAATCAGTGGCAACAAAACACAAAACAAGATAATTATGCACTTCCTTTGTGACAGTGATCACAATACATTATCTACTGCAGTTGACAAAATCCATCTTCATTTGCAATCTCCACTATGGTTCATTCCTAGGTCAAAGCATTAACATGGGTGTTCCAATGGTTTCCTACCACTGGATGAGAGAAAGAAATATATTGAACATCACATTCTTGACACTATTCATGATCAGCATTTAAAGATCAGTGCTGATAATGCATAAGGAAAAAACAACAGGGAAAGATATTTTCAATGCAAAATATTCATCCAATGTCCATTAAGGAAATTGGCAACTGGACAACAGTTTCCCAGATAAGCATAATACAATTCATAGAAACATAGAAACATAGAAAATAGGTGCAGGAGGAGGCCATTCGACCCTTCGAGCCAGCACCGCCATTCATTGTGATCATGGCTGATCGTCCCATATCAATAACCCGTGCCTGCCTTCTCCCCATATCCCTTGACTCCGCTAGCCCCTAGAGCTCTATCTAACTCTCTCTTAAATCCATCCAGTGATTTGGCCTCCACTGCCCTCTGTGACAGGGAATTCCATAAATTCACAACTCTCGGGGTGAAAACGTTTTTTCTCACCTCAGTCTTAAATGACCTCCCCTTTATTCTAAGACTGTGGCACCTGATTCTGGACTCACCCAACATTGGGAACATTTTTCCTGCATCTAGCTTGTCCTTTTATAATTTTATATGTTTCCATAAGATATCCCCTCATCCTTCCAAACTCCAGTGAATACAAGCCTAGTCATTCACATCTAAGGCTACCAAAGTAGCTATAACTTTAGCTGAGATTAATTGTTGATAAATCCCATAACTATATGAATACACCATCTTAAGTAAAGCTTGAATTTTATTGAACACAAAATAAAAATTCTGCTCTTTGAATGTAAAGTATCTCATCAGAAAGAGCATGCATATATACATGTGTGGGAAATGGACATTGTTAACCAACATTAATTAATTTGCAAGACAAAAGGATAAATTAATTATTTTCATTAAAGGAAAAAAAGTCAGTTCTTGGAACATTCTCTGTTTGCTATTGATTTTCAAATGAATGTTAATGCTTTATCTCAAGAATATAAAAGTAACACCAAAAGAATGTAATGCTTTGGGTGAAGTGCAAATCATATCAATTGGCCCAGGTACTTTACAATTGGCATGAAATACTAAAGCTTGAGAAATATTCTGTAGCCTCCTTGTGTTCTGGTATTTTATTTCATTCTTCACATGTTTAAATTGTAACATTTTATTTTTAATTGTCTACTGTATATCGTGTTGTTACTTGTGAGCAAAGCACCAAGGCAAATTCCTTGTATGTATACATATTTGGCTAATAAAAAAATATTCAATTCAATTCAATTCAATATCATATCAATTGGTGCAGGTACTTTACCACTGCATCAAACACTAAAGCTTGACAAATATGGTTTCGCAAGCTGAATCTTTCTCTTAGAAATTTAGTTCCATTCCCAGCACCTGAACATGCTATTTCACAGAATTATTTGTCTTCTTGTGAGATTGGAAGATGTAAATTCTCACTACAGTAACTATTGGAGATAGCAGATATTGCTACTCAAACAGCTTTCTGAAAAGGCTTTTGGAGAAAATAACAATGGACAGTGTCATAATATCATATCGAATATCCATAATCATAATATCCCAGTTGTTGATTCTTGTGTTTTACCAGCAGGAATTGTTGAGTAGTAATCAGAAATGGTGTGTAAAATGTCACCTTTAATCGATTTATCTCCTTAAACCACTTCTCTCTTTCCAAATCATATAATGTTAGAAATGTTAGGCACGTAATAAAGGTTATGCTGATAACCTCCACCAGGAAATTCTTCTTAAAAGTCTTTAAGTCCTTCCAAAGCACAGCATACAGCTCGAGAGCTTGAAAGAAAATAAGTGGGCTGAAACTTAATCATTTGAAATAGTGGCAGAACCAGCCAAAATATTGCAATAACTCTTTTCAATTCTGTCAAATACCTTCTCGCTAAAATTTGAATCTGGTGACAGCATAGACTTGGACAAACCTATTTATATTGAGAGTCCCTGTGTTCTATATCCATTGTAGGTCAGCTCAACCTTATCCACAAACCAGTTGGATGAATGCCTGGTCTCTGATGTGATGGAGTGGAGATGCAAAGATCATTGGACAACACATGGGGATGGTGCGATTCTGAATTACTTCTACCTCTGCTCATCGGTGGCATGTGGACCTTTCGGGGGGACGAGCAAATCTGAGCAGTTTTTGTTGTTGGGCATATAGAAAATGACTTCTATGAGTGAAGATATTGTTAATTTAAAATTATCAAACTTTCTAATTTATGCATATTTATTATGAGGAAAGCTGGAAATGATTAATGAGGCTGCCTGGTATCATACATCATAACATTACTAATTCAAACTCAAAACATCTAGAAAGCATTTCTCGATATCAGTAAAAAATAAATACATGCATAAATATATTGAATAAATAACACCTGAATAATTTAAAGTCAATATTTGCTATTAATTTGCAAATATGCTGTCTTGAACAGTAAAATACTAAAGGTAAGTAATTATTTGGTACAGTAAACTAAATACACGCATCTCATCCACCTCAAACTTACAAATATCTAGAGGCTGAAAATGGCTAGGAAATGAACTAAGTTGAACCTGACAGATGTTTTATTACTAGTGATGGCGGTGAGCCCTTGGGACCCATAGGTCTCCTTCCTGGAAAATAATAAAAGAATGATACCAAAAAACTACTATAATTAATTGACGGAAACCAGGACCTTAAGAATATAATATAAAAGCCAATGTAGGCGTTGATGGGTCATATGCAAGTTACGTTAAATGATAGGTTGACAGCAGGCTAAATTAAATGTTTTGTATGTGTTCAGCATTTTTAATTCCCCGAGGGAACCAAAAAATGTAGGACACAGACATAAATGTGTAAACGTGCAAAACACAATTCATTTAAGTGAAGCAATGCATCATCTAGAGATTTATGGGAGTTGTTTCAGTCTTGGACCTTGGCACCCTGGTGCTCAGCTTCAAAATATGTTGCTAATTAAATGCTGATGACTTTTGCAAAAGTGTGCACTTATGAGAAATGGTCACAAGTGATTCTTCTGTCCTCTTACATACGGATTAGTAATCATGTATGGCTGGAGTAACAAATGGTATTATTTTCTAGGAAGGAGACCCATGGGTCTCATCAACACAACTAGCATGGGTAAAATTTACCACATGCGTAAGCTGGATTTTTCCTTCGAGCTGATGTTGTTTCACTTCTATAACCTCACTATAGTGGCAGGAGGGATGTTCCGATAATCACAATGTCATTAACATTGAAGAGATTTTAAATCCTCAGTTCCAGTACCAAGTTCTCATGGATCTGGGAAGAAAGGAAGGCATCAATCCCCAGATAGGGATGAGGACTGGAAATTCTGGGTTTCATCCCCAAAGATTGCAACTTTCTAATTTGGAGAGAAGTATGAAGTGAATGCATAGGGTTGACAATCATCTTATTAAAACATAAAGACGAGGCTCTGGTTGGGAACCCCCAATATAAAGCTGGAAACCTGCCGCTTTTTAAGCTCCTAGTGAAGGGATGCGGGTTGTGAGGTGTAGGGTGGTGATGTGGCAATGATAACATTCCCTTCTCACTTTCAACATTTATCTCAATAACAACTGATGACTGGGCATGGATATTTTTAAACATCGAGGAATCGTTTAAATGTATATCAAATAGTGGTTAGGAAACATGGAAATTTGTTAAAATATTACATTTTATTTGTTTGCAATCAAAAGAAACATTGACAGATCATATTACAATCCATCGCTGAAAATGTCCAGATGAATCCCCTCTACATCCTCTCCTGTACAATCATTTTCATTCAATAGGTGTGGCTACCAGAACAGAACGCAGTATGCCAATTGTGACCTGATTCATATTTTATGTAGATGTACCATAATCTCCCTGCTTAATAATCTGTCTCCCAACTAATGATAGCAAGGAGCCTAAAGTCTTCTTAACCAGCTTATCTTCCTGAGCTGGACACAAGGTGCTGGAGAGACTCAAATGATCTTGCAGCATTTCTGGAGAACATGGATTGGTGATGTTTTGGGTCTAAATACTTCTTCTGCCTTTTTTCTTTGGAATTCAATGAGACTTGATAAAAGTATATATAAAATTATGAGATGCGCAGATAGTGTTGACAACCAGAACCTTTTTCCCAGAATGGAAATATCAAATACTAGAGAGCATAGCGGTAAAGTGAGGGGGGCAATGCTTGAAGAAGATGTGCTGGGCAAGTTTTTTATGCAGAGTGCCTGGAACACACTGCCGAGGATGATGGTAGAGGCAGATATGATGATGGCATTTAAGAAACTTTTGTATAGGCACATGGATATGCAGGGAATAGAGGGACATGATTATGTGGAGACAGATAAGAGTTGGTCTGCGCATCATGTTCAGCACAGACATTGTAAGTCAAAGGGCCTATTCCCATGCTGTACTGTACGATGTGTAGGAAGGAACTGCAAATGCTGGTTTAAATCAAAGATAGACACAACATGCTGGAGTAACTCAGTGGGACTGGCAGCATCTATGGAAATGCATGACGTTTCGGGCCGAGACCCTTCTTCAGACTGGTCAGTCCAGTTCAGTTACTCCAGCATTTTGTGTCTGTGTCTGTACTGTCTGTGCAGTACAAGAAGGTAGAAGGATGACCAGTGTCTCCTCTCAGTTCCCAAGTTCATAAAACTCTCGTAAGGGACTGTCATCTTTTAAAACTGCCCTATTAAAACTGCTGTTATAATCACACAAACACTATCCTCACAAATGCAATCTACCTTCCTTCACTACTCTTAACTTTATTTGCATTTTAAAAGTTTGCTACCTGTCAAAGAGGTCCTTAGATTAATGTCAATTGTCTAAGTTAATGGAACAATAAATTGCCTCATTCTGTGCCTGTTATCACCTGATTAGTATATATTTTTGTTAAAATCAACACTGTGACTGTATTGGTGAAAATGGTATTTTAATTTTAATTTCTTTCCAGCCACTTTCTGTTGGTACACTTTCCTAATTTGATGGTATGTGGCTAGAATTCATTAGTTTAAAACAGTTGATCTCAATTATAATCACCACTGGCCCTCTTGTAAATTTAATGTTTCACAGAAGGAATAATATGTTAACAATAAAACAGCAGTATGCTTATTAGCAGGATGTGTTGCTCATTAATATTGCACCCTTAAACCTGCATTTTATCAAGAAAATTTGTTTTTACAAGATTTAAAAAAATGTGGTTTAGTAACTACAATAACGTTTACCCGGAGTGCTTACGGGTGTGAAGCAAGTAAGCGCTATTCCATATGGCAAAAATCATACTTTGCGTTTATACAGAATATTTAACAAAATAGCATTCTGCCCTCCATAGAAGAGCCATTACAAAATAGGTCAGCAATTTCTGACGTGAGAAAGGCCTTAATATAATTGCTGTCTTTAAATGGAGGTTCTTTGACTTGGAAAAATTGCAAATTGTCCATAGTGTGTGTAGGATAGTGATAGTGATCTTGTGCGGGGATTGCTGGTCAGCACGGACTCGGTGGGCAGAAGGGCATGTTTCCGCGCCATATCTCTAAACCAAACTAAACTAAAAGGGCAAAGTTGATCTGTGACTGAGGTGTAACGAAAGTTAGAGATTGAAGATGTCTTTAAGCAGAATATTCAGTCTATGAAGATGGGAGGCCTTCCAGAAGAGTATTGAATGTATTCAGTTTAAATAAAGCTCCACAGCAACTGTACTAAGGCAGTGAGGTAAAAGATAATAATTGAGTTTGTGTAATGGATAAGAACAAAGAACGAAGCCTAACCTTGGGCCAAATAAAACATCTATCTTGTAAATAATATATTTTAGTTTGAGGCACTAATCAAATGTCAAAGTGATTGCCTCAGAAATTAGTTTGAGTAGTGACTGTTCTTCAGCATCTCCCAAACATTGGTACGGTAGGTAGGAGGCACAAGCATATTTTATCTGGATTTATGCAGGTCACCAAAGGGCTAGGGTATAAAATTTACACAAGTGATAGCCCCTCTGAAATTGCAAATTGGAAAAACAATTCCTGTTTGATACCTTATGTCCAAGTATGATTGGCATCAAAGCCACCACTTGTGGAGATTTTTATAATTATGATCATCCTTTATTAGCCAAGCATTTTTTGCAACATCTTGCTGCTCTGAGAATAGCGAGAGCCAACCTCAACCGTGAAATAAGGAAAGCAAAGCGCGCCCACGGACAGAAAATCCAGGGTTTCTTTCAGGATGATACCAACACCAGGAACATGTGGGAAGGCATCCGGGCCATAACAAACTACAAGACCCCTCAGATGTCTTGTAAGGATGACACAGACTTTCTCAATGAACTCAATAATTATTTGAGCAGGTTTGAGGCACTGAACACCACTACAGTGAGGAAATTAGAGCCTCAACCAGGAGAACAGACACTGTCTTTTGAAACTGCTGAAGTCCACAGAATCCTGGAGGGCATTGACAAGCGAAAGGCAGCCGGACCGGATAATATACCGGGGCGTCTGCTTAGGGGATGTGCCGACCAGCTGGCCCTGGTTCTGACAGACATTTTTAACACCTCCCTGAACTAGGCCATTGTTCCATCATGTTTCAAGACAGCCACCATCATACTAGTCCCCAAAAAGTCCACAAAACCTGCCTGAATGATTACCGCCCCGTAGCACTCACACCAATAATAATGAAGTGCTTTGAGAGGCTTATTAAGCAGCACATGGTCTCTAAACTCCCCTCCAGTTTTGACCCGTTCCAGTTTGCTTATCGCCCCAACCGCTCCACAGAGGATGCTATCTCCTCTGCAGTCCACCTGAGCCTACAACACCTGGAGGAGAAGAACACCCATGTGCGGATGCTGTTTGTTGACTTCAGCTCAGCATTCAATACGATAATCCCCCAGCATCTGGTGAGCAAACTGGCACCCCTAGGATTCAATACCACACTATGCAACTGGATCCTGGATTTCCTTTCTGAAAGACCCCAGTCTGTGCAGGTGGGGAAGAACACCTCCTCGGTCATCACACTGAGCACCGGCTCCCCTCAGGGCTGTGTCCTGAGTCCGCTGCTCTTCACATTGATGACACATGACTGTGTCGCCAGGTCCACTACTAACCATATCATCAAATACGCGGATGACACAACAGTAGTGGGCCTCATCCGCAACAACGATGACCAGGCATACAGAGAGGAGGTGGAGCAGCTGGTGAGCTGGTGCAGCAGGAATAACCTTCTCCTAAATGTGGACAAAACCAAGGAGATTGTCGTCGACTTCAGAAAGAAAAATCAGCCCAGTCACACTCCGCTGTGCATCAACAACGTAGCAGTGGAGCAGGTGAAAAGCATCAAGTTCCTGGGAGTGCATATAACGGATACCTTAACTTGGACCACAAACATCATATCTCTGGTAAAACGGGCACAGCAGTGTTTGTACTTCCTCCGCAGGATGAGAAGATCACACCTCCACCCCCCCATCCTCACCACATTCTACAGAAGCACCATTGAATCAGTCATGACCAGCTGCAACTCTATGTGGTGTGGCGGCTGTACAGCTGCGGACTGGAAGTGCCATCAGAGAGTGGCGAGGACAGCGGAAAAAATCATTGGGACTTCTCTTCCTTCCATCATGGACATTGGTTACAAACGCTGCCTGACAAGAGCTAAGGGCATTACCAGAGCCCCCACGCACCCACAATATGGACTGTTTACACTGCTGAACTCTGGGAGGAGGTACCGCAGCATGAAGAACGGGACAACCAGGTTCTGCAACAGCTTCATCCCCCAGGCCATAAGACTATTGAACTCACAATCAAACCGATGCCATAACTTTCTTATACATTGCCACTTTTAATAACTTTCCTACATATCTATTTTACAGAACTATGCACATGAAGCACTTTTATGGACACACTAAGCACTTTTACTGATCGCCTGATATAAATGTTATATTCTGCTGCTACCTTGAAGAGTCAGTGCAACGAAATTTCGTTCAATGTGCACTGTGTCTATGTGTATATCTGAATGACAATTAAAGTTAATCTATCTATCAACATATGAGGAATTTGATTTGCCATACAGACAAACCAATAAAAAGCAACAAAACATACAAATTACTTTTTAACATAAACATCCACGATATTATTATTAATGTTTATTGTTTTATGCGTCATTACTAACTGTCACTGTATGTCATGTGAATACTTGGCCAATAAACTTATTCATTCATTCATTCACAGTGACTCCTCCACATTCCTCACTGTGATGGAAGGTGAAAAAAAAGTTCAATCTCTTCCCTTCTTTGTCCTCCTGCGGTCGGAGGCCTTGAGCCTTCCGTTGACGGGACAATCTTGGCTCCCGTAGTCGGCGGTCGAGCCCTCTGCGTCGGGGGATCAAGCTCCCGCATCGGGGGATCTCAGCTCCCCTGCGCCGGGCGATTGGAATCTGGGTCAGGGCTAGTCGAACCTCCTGCGAGTTTGGAGCTTCCCGAAATCAGTCTCTAGCCAAGACTGCGAGCTCCTCGACGTTAAAATCCGCAGGCCGTGGTTAGAGTGTCGATCCCAGGCAAGGGATCGCAGTCTCCGATGGTAAGTCCACGGCCCCGCGGTGGAGCTCAAAGTCAGTCTGAAGCAAGGCCGCCAGCTCCATGATGTTAAGCCGCAGAGCGACCGGAGATACGATCCAGAAAACAATCGCATCTCCGGCAAGGTAAGAGATTGAAAAAAAGTTTCCCCCCACACCCTCCCCCAACCCCCACATACATCCAGTCTATCACAAGGTTCAGCTTAGAGATATAGCATAGAAACATGCCCTTCGGCACACAAAGTCCATGCCGGCCATCGATCACCTGTACACTAGTTCTACGCTATCCCATCCTGCACAGTGGGGGTAATTTACAGAAGCCAATTAACCTACAAGCCTGCACGTCTTTGGGATGTGGAAGGAAACCAGAGCTGCTTGTGAAAGTCTACATGGTCACTGGGAGAACGTACAAACACCACACTGACAACACCCATAGTCAGGGTCGAACCCAGCTCTCTGGCAGTGTGAGGCAGCATTGATAGTGTGCTGCGCTGATGTGCCAACATAAAACTTGTTTTATAACAAAGTCGTTATATAACAGTAATTTCTAAATATATAAGGTTCTGAGTATATAAAAATCTGTACTACTCCACAAAAACCTGTTTTTGATGGCTGTATTTTGTGGGAGGCAAGAAATATTAATCCTTACTGCTTTCTGAAACCTGCTGTTATTATTCCCTCCCCATTTTGCTTGTATCCTTGACAACCTGATAGCAGCGTTTGAAAGTCCACAGACTTCATTTCTGCAAATCAATAAAAGCAGCTATCATTACTGTTTTCACTTTACAAACTAATCTCCTTTGAGCTCTAAGTAAAACAGGGACGAAATAAAGACCATGGGAAATGGTAACAGCGGTGATTTTTTAATCTAGCCAAGGTCTCTTGAACAGGGATCCCACGTACGACATAGAAAGATGAAAATATGTGCCAAACCATGCAGTATAGCCAAGCACTTTGATTACAAAGATGGGAATGATAACAGGAAAAAATAACCCTGTAAGAGGAAAAGGTGATTGTAATTGAACCAAACTGTGGCTCCTTTTTAGTGCGTTGCCAGAACTCATTGCCGTCATTATTTGCCCTTTACTGCTGTGACTCATCTACTTAAATAAAGCTAATGCTTGGTAAGTTATCCTTGTGCATCATCAATGCTTTGAGTCTTATTGGTGAATTACGGGGCAGAGATGATGCTACTTCCGAGGAAATTCAGCTTGCCATCGATATTGAAATTGTAATTTCTTCCCCTTTTGCCAGAGGTAACATCAACAGGTTGCCATTTCAAATAAAATGTTAAATCTGTAGGATATTTTAAAAAATAACAAAATTAAAATATCAATTGATGTCAGATAAATTAAATCAACAAAACATATTTTAAACATGTGAAATTGCATTTGAGGAATGAGGATCATAACTAATTCACTTCCATGATCTCTGCTGCCTAGCCAAGATTAAAGAAGCAATATATTTCTCTGAAGAACCACAGAGGGAGAGAATTTGTATTAAGACGTACAGATGAAGCAGTTAATTTGCTAACTGGAATGAAACACCCTCCGTTAGGATGTGAAACTGTTGATCTGTCAAAATATTCTTGGTGCCAGATGGAAGTAAATGAACATTCTTGCTTGGATATTTCATTAAACTGCAATAGTAAAGAGGGAGAGTTGCATTGTTGGGAGGAGGCATCCCTCAGTAGGAGTGTAATGCCCCTGTCCCACTTAGGAAACCTGAATGGAAACCTCTGGAGACTTTGCGCCCCACCCAAGGTTTCCGTGCAGTTCCCGGAGGTTTTTGTCAGTCTCCCTACCTGCTTGCACTACCTGCAACCTCCGGCAACCACCTGCAACCTCTGGGAACCACACGGAAACCTTGGGTGGGGCGCAAAGTCTCCATAGGTTTCCGTTCAGGTTTCCTAAGTGGGACAGGGGCATTAAACTAGGGTGTCATATGCCGTGTCACAGCCAAATTATTTTTAAAACTGTATTATTCCGAAAAGCAAAAGGAATTATCCTCATCCTCTGCCCAACATTAAGACATGCTAAAATCAGATCAAATTTCATTGCATGCTTTTCCTCTATCTATGGATCCTATGTTGACCACATTAAAATGTAGCTACTGTTGAAGTATTGTTTCCAGCTATTGTTCTGATCACTAGGAAATGGAGAGGTTACAGGAAGGATTCACAAAAATAAATCAACGATGTGAAACGTGAGGTCAGAGAAAGGGATCGGAAGAGAGCAGGTCAAGAAATGATCCAAAGTGATTTACATAAACAAAATCAAGAAAAAAAACCCACTTCCACTGGTGACTTAGTAATATATTAAGTATATGGTGAAGCTGAGAGAAATTCTATACAAGGAGGCATTGCAGGGATGGGATGGAAAACCAAATCACAGACCATTAAATGAAAATGATTAATATTGAAACAAAATCTAAATGTGAAGGACACCGTGGTGCAGCCACAAGACCCTCTGCCTCACCATACCAGAGACCCGGGTTAGATCCTCACCCCATGTGGTGTCTGTGCGGAGTTTGCACGTTTTCCCTGTGGGTGCTCCCACATCCCAAAGACGCGCAGGTTTGTAGGTTTATTGGCCTCTGTAAGTTGTCCGTAGTGTGCAGGGACACAATGAGAAAGTAGGATAACAGAGCTGGAGTGAATGGAATGGTCAGCAAGGTCTCAGTGGGTCGAAGGGCCCAATTTCATTGCTCGATCTCTTAGCTAAATAAATGCTGGGCAATGAGTTGGAACATGGTTAATGAATGACCTTTGTCAATGCCGAAAGATGTGTGAATCTATTGAGACAGAAAGTTCATGTCGATATATTTAATTATACTTTGAAACGTCTCAGAGATATGGATTAAATATAATTTAATTTTAGGCTTGTGGCGGAGACTCGCAGGAGTCCAGCCAAAAACTAGTCGGACACAAGTTGTGTACACTAGACGTGTTTATTCTCTCCAAAACAGCTCCCTACTCCTCGCCAGACATGGGCGTAGCCCAGCCTTAAATACCAACTCAGGTACCGACCCAGTGACCAGCGCCTCCCACACCAAGACGCCGCCCTCTAGAGCCGATGGTTCATTGTGCCCTTGGGTTGCCACGAGGTGCCGCCACATGACACCCCCCCAGAATAGGGTAATGGTCAGCGATCGTGGCCTCGTTCAGGCAGCGGTAGTTCCCGCACGGCCTCCAGCCGCCGGCCACCTTCGGCATCATGTGCAACGGGGAGGTCCATGGGCTGTTGGAGCGTCGAATGATGCATACTCTGAAACACCGCCTTTGCTATGAGGAGCTTGTCAGGAGCGAGCCTGCGGGCGCGGGCGTGGAGCGGAGGACCCGATGTCAGAATATGGTGCATGACACCGTGCCTCAGGCTGACCGAGACGAACTTGGGGGTGACAATGTCCGTAAACTCAGCCAGTACCTGGGCGTAGACATTGTCCACCGTTGCTACGGGGTTGCTGACCGGCGCAGTGGGCGCAGTAGAGCGCAAGGAGATCTTCTCAAAAGTTGACGCATGGTCGAGACATTGGCACCTCACGTCCACGAGGAGCGACTACGCCCGCAAGGAATCTGCGCCTAGCAGCGGCTGGGCCACATCCGCAATGATGAATGGGCAGATGATGTGTTGATTCAACTGCCATTCGCAGCAGTTAATGGGGGGCCCCTCTTACCACCACGAAGTTCGAGTCCAGATGGGGGCAATACGCTGACCTCCGCCCCGGTGTCCATCAAGAATCTGAGCCCCGCCCAGACATATAGTCGATGGATCCTGCCGGCCACCGCAGTGACTATCGGCCGCCGGCGCTGCCGTTTCCAGGAAACGAACGTGGCTGGTGGCATTGGCTTGCTGCTGAACCCCAGCACTGGTGGTAAAAACACCACATTCTTCTCCTTGGATCTCCTGGGTCCTGCTCAGCCATCCTCCTCTCCTATGCCACTTGTCTGGCCTGTGGCTCTTGTGGGCATGGTCCTCTTAAGTAAGAAGTTGAATTGCTTGTAACCAATAAATTCTGTATAACCTGACATGGTGTAAGGCCATGGTTATTATAAAGACTAAAAATCAACAAGCGGGCAGGGCAGATGGTCGCCCATGAGTGTTAGCCCTCCCATGTTAAGGACCTGTCAGGCGCGCTGCATTCGGCTCAGCCCGTAGATCCGGAGCAGCAGTTCCTAGAGGCCTGTGTACTTACCTGCCACCGGCAGATTATCCAGGTAAGGAATGACCCGACCGGCCGTCTGCTGGTCATGGGCGCTTACCACATAGTGATAGCGAGTCTCGTCGGATGTAAGGCCGCGGATGTAAAATTGGGATTCGGCCTGTCCAAACCAAACCCCCGGCTGTGAGGTCCAAAATGTAGGTAGCTTTAGGGAGGCCACGTTGAGTCCGGCTTCATCGATGGCAGCGGCAGAATGCATTTTATTTTCCAAATTTCCCTTCCAGGATTACACTCCTGGGCGTCGGGGTTCACCAGTCTAGCCGGGACTCGCAGGAGTCCAGCCAGAAACTAGTCTGACACGAGTTGTGTGCACTAGACATGTTTATTCTCTCCAATACAGCTCCATACTCCTCGCCGGACACGGGCGTTGCCCGGCCTTAAATACCAACTCAGGCACTGTCCCCGTGACTAGCGTCTCCCACACCAAGATGCCGCCTCTAGAGCCGATGGTTCGTTGTGACCTTGGGTTGGAACCAGGTGCCGTCACAGGCTCCTCATTATTAAGTTGTAGCTTTATTCTCATCCTCCCAATTAAAATGAAATATTGTTCCACACATTTTATGACATGGATCCTATATTCTTAACCCATATATATTCCATGTGTTCCCAGGGAGCCCTAAAATTCTATGGTGCTTCTGAGGTTGCACTCTTGACATTGATACTTACACGTTGTAGTGTGTGTAATAAAATGTAGGCAGGTTTGGAGGACTTGGATCAAGTGATTGGAGAAAGAACACATCAAGTTGATAACTTAGTACAGTATGTTTATTGTAGTAAAATGCAGGGAAACAAATTAATGAAGCAACTAATCCACCAAGATGCAGAACAGAACGCCACAGGCGTCTTCCTTGTGGCTATGAAACTGAACAACTCCTCCCCTTCTGTCGTGGGGTAGATTGAGACAGACTCTCCTCCCCCCTCACCCCCCACTTGGGAACAATTTTGATGAGCCCCAGGTTCCCAGCCAAGATCTGTAGAATCATAGAAATACAAATAATGTCTATTATAGACTTTATATCTCTATGGTAGAATAGAAAGTAGTCAAAATGTGTGCTTAAAAAGTGCCTGCGAGTTATTAATGGACCAAACAGATCTAAGCTACATTTTAATATAAAATTGCATACATGTAAGCCTACAAGTAACAAACAAAATGTCTAGATCACCTCTGAAAAGTATATAGTTACAATACCACTTGTTTTAGTGACTGTGAAATGAAAAAAAAGTAATTTAATTAACTAGATCCTGGCAAACCAATTGGCGAAAAACCTGTCCAGGCATTACATTTTGGGCTTCAGCCCCATCCTACCCTTTGTGCTTCTACCCCATACTAACTTAGTTGTGTGTGTGTGTGTGTGTGTGTGTGTGTGTGTGTGTGTGTGTGTGTGTGTGTGTGTGTGTGTGTGTGTGTGTGTGTGTGTGTGTGTGTGTGTGTGTGTGTATGTTAGTTGTCAGTGCGTGATGTGTGTGTGTTAGTTGTCTGTGCGTTATGTGTGTGTGTGGGGGAGGGAAGGAGAGAAGGGAAAGAGAGAAGCGAGGGAGGGAAGAAGGGAAGGGAGGAAGGGAAGGGAAGGAGAGAAGAGAGGGAGAGGGCTGACAGCAGGAGCAGGTGCCGGGGTCCATGTGAATGCATGTGAGATGAGGCCGAGGTTTGTAAGTGTTGCTCCAAACCCTGACCCGGCCCTCCCTGTATTGTTCACTGCATCTCCCCGGGCTGTGTGCGTGAAGCACGGCGACTGGAGGGGCGGGATCGCTGCCCTGGGACCGTGAGGGACCTCTCCCTCTCCCCTTCTCCATTCCCCCTCACAATCCCTCCCCATCTACCCCTTTCTTCCCCCTCCACCCCTCTACTCTCTCTCCACCGCTCTCTCCCCCTTCACCCGGGGTAGATCTACCTGAGCCGAGAGTAGATTACTCCACAGGGCTCTCACTTAACTTTTTTCCCCTGTTGCCAGGAAGTAAAGATGAATGAAGGAATCAGTACAGGATGGATCGGGGGGGATCAGTATAGGATGAATGAGGGGTTCAGTACAGGATGAATGGGGGGTGGCAGGAGAATCAATGCGAGGTGAATAGGGAGATCAGTGCAGGATGAATAGATGGGGGGGTGTAGATGGGCAGGGGAGCACAGGGGTTGACAGTGAGGACTGAATAGAGGTGGGAATGGGGATCAGTGGAGAGGAGGGGTCCCAGGATAAGGGGGGCGTACAAGAGAGAGAGAGAGGGGGGGGGGGTAGGTGGGGAGGAAGGAAGGTCAGCGCTCATTGGAGAGGGATGATATCATTGTCCCGCTGCCACGGCCGCCTCTGTCCACCTCCGCCGCCAATGCGAGAGGCCGTTGGGATCTCCTCACCACCGCCTCCGCTCCTCCAGAAAGGTGCGGAGCCGGGCGGTGCAGGTGCCTCCGACAGGGAAAGGGGGCCTCTCCCTCCCTCCTTCCTCCTGGCCTCGGCATGTTGGAGGGTTTGTTTTGAAAGCGGTATCCTGTTAGCAGATTGGCTGGCGGGCGGGCGGGCGGGCGGGCGGGCGGGGTGCTGGAGGAGGAGGAGGAACCACTATCGCTGTCGCTGCCAAAGATCCTATAGTTGGCCGCTGATGTGCGGGGCCCGTCATTCGCTCCGACCCTCCGTCACCCCACACCCCTTATCTTTGCTCCGCACTACATCATTGGCGCCGACACAAAACGACGCGTTCCTTTTCTCCAGAGATGCTGCCTGACCCACTGAGTTACTCCAGTTTTTCGTGTCTATCTTTGGTATAAACCAATATCTGCAGTGCCAAGCCGGGCACTGCGCAGGGCCCCCCTTTGGCGCGGGGCCCAATTGGGAGCAATCGGTCCAATCGGCTTAAGACCGGCCCTCTTCATTGATGATCCAGAAGGAGGCAACGGCTGCAATGGGCCTTTATGGCCAGCTGCAGCTGGGACTTTGGAAATGTCTCCAAAATCTTGGCAACTCTTGCAAGTGGACTTAGTGGGCTGTTTCTATGCATTCGGGGATTGTACTTACAGTACGTATGGCTATATGTAAGGATGTTACAAAGTTTTGAGATGTTAAAAATCAAGCCTGTAATTTATCCCATCAGTTAAAGTATAAAAAGAACTTTAGTTTGATACCTAATTCACTTTCATATCTTCGGTATTAAAAATGTTATGGTAATTTTCATACTCGGAAATTAGCATCTTGTTCCCTATTGCTTTTCCATTGACTTAACACAAACACTGTGATCGAGGACAGTCAATTAACATACAGCAAAAGCCCATAACTTTCTTAAAAATTAAGAGAACTGAAAGACATTTTCAGTTATTATAGATTGAAGCATTCTGAAACAAATATGATACATCTTACTTGGATGACATGAAATTAAATTATATAATTAGTTAATTACCTAATTAAGTAGCTAATTACAAAATTAACCGTTGTAATGAAAACAGTAATAAACACCCAGACTGCCTTGAAAATTCAAAAATGTGATATTCTCAAGATCAGAACTTTAATATTATTGCATTATATGCTGTATGTCCGTAACAGGCAGATAAAGAAATCACAATTTCTAGCAAAAGATCAAGTCTTCATGGAGAAGATCAGCTGCTAGCTGGTACATTGGCATATCATAATCAGTGGCATCATCATAATCCTCAGACAGCAACCAATAAGCACCTTGTTTATCCTCAACTTTTCAATTTTGGCATTGTAAACTACAAGTTTTTGCTCTTCAAACCACACATGACATGCTTTTCTACCCACTACTTTCCCATTCAGACTGACTTTTTACAAACAAGGTATACAAGTACAAGATGTGTCAATTTTTAAGATCCTTCTTAGACTCGGGCATGACAGAGATATTCATTTCAAAGTGAGCTCTAGCTATGTCAGGCTTGGCATTTGGATTGACAATTTTGCATTTCTTCTACGGAGGCACCTGAAAAATGTAAAGAAAAAAACACTGAACAGCATTAAGTAGATACAAGTTTTTATTTGCAGAAATAATTTTGTTCAAAAAATGCCTAACACAAGTTAAACGTTAAAAATAATATTAAATACCCAACAAAAAAATCATAATCATCAGTGTCATCAAATCAATTAAATTTATCTAAATTGTGAAAAATATACATCTTCTAGATGCGCTGGGATGCATCCTCAGTGATGTGATCTGGGGTCATCGGGTGTTTCGTGTCTCACAACATCAGACACCCTCGCCCAGGCGACCCAGCCGGGGTTGATCAGGCCCCGACTTGCGTCCCAGCAGCAACCGCCCACGGATCAGCCATCTTAATTACTAGATCTAAACATCTATCCCATTGTTAAGAAAAGGCTAAAAATATTTATTTAAATAACCAAAATATCCAAAGAACAAACTGATCCCATTCAAACAAGAATTCACAATATAACATGATTTTTAAATCTCACTTTGGCATGAATTTCAATGCCAAATCGAAATAATTGAATGTTCAATTCACATAAATTTTACTCTGTTGCTTTATAACACTGCAGCAGGCAAGGACCGTTTTACACAGACATGTGTTCAAAATCCACAAACATCCACTCTCAAGATAATCAAAATCATTATTTTTTGCACAATTATGTCGTAAGAACATTAAAATGATCTATATTTTGTGCAATTGGCTATCCATGATCAATATTTTCATACTAAATATCTGACTAAAAACTTCCACAGTACATAGTTTTTAGGCAGATATTTAGTATGAAAATATTGATCATGGATAGATAATAGCACAAAATATAAATAATTTTGATGTTCTTATGATATTATTGTGCAAAAAATAATGAATTTGATTATCTTACAGAAACATAGAAACATAGAAAATAGGTGCAGGAGTAGGCCATTCGGCCCTTCGAGCCTGCACCGCCATTCAATATGATCATAGCTGATCATCCAATTCAGTATCCTGTACCTGCCTTCTCTCCATACCCTCTGATCCCTTTAGCCACAAGGGCCACATCTAACGCCCTCTTAAATATAGCCAATGAACTGGCCTCAACTACCTTCTGTGGCAGAGAATTCCAGAGATGTGTGTGAAAAATGTTTTCCTCATCTCGGTCCTAAAAGATTTCCCCCTTATCCTTAAACTGTGACCCCTTGTTCTGGGCTTCCCCAACATCGGGAACAATCTTCCTGCATCTAGCCTGTCCAACCCCTTAAGAATTTTGTAAGTTTCTATAAGGTCCCCCCTCAATCTTCTAAATTCTAGCAAATACAAACCAAGTCTATCCAGTCTTTCTTCATATGAAAGTCCTGCCATCCCAGGAATCACTCTGGTGAACCTTCTCTGTACTCCCTCTATGGCAAGAATGTATTTCCTCAGATTAGGAGACCAAAACTGTACGCAATACTCCAGGTGTGGTCTCACCAAGACCCTGTACAACTGCAGTAGAACCTCCCTGCTCCTATACTCAAATCCTTTTGCTATGAATGCTAACATACCATTCGCCTTCTTCACTGCCTGCTGCACCTGCATGCCTACTTTTAATGACTGGTGTACCATGACACCCAGGTCTCGTTTCATCTCTCGCTTTCCTAATCGGCCACCATTCAGATAATAGTCTACTTTCCTGTTTTTGCCACCAAAGTGGATAACCTCACATTTATCCACATTATACTGCATCTGCCATGCATTTGCCCACTCACCCAGCCTATCCAAGTTACCTTGCAGCCTCCTAGCATCCTCCACACAGCTAACACTGCCCCCCAGCTTCGTGTCATCCGCAAACTTGGAGATGTTGCATTCAATTCCCTCGTCCAAATCATTAATATATATCGTAAATAGCTGGGGTCCCAGCACTGAGCCTTGCGGTACCTCACAAGTCACTGCCTGCCATTGTGAAAAGGATCCCATTACGCTTACTCTTTGCTTCCTGTCTGCCAGCCAGTTCTCTATCCACATCAATACAATCTTGAGAGTGGATGTTTGTGGATTATGATACAGAGATTGGATTGTGGCCGCCGCCATGATTTTGCTCACGCTCACAGCCGGCAGGCAAGACACGGACGATATCGGCGCCTAAATAACATATTTCGCATCATCAGATTAAAATGAAATTACACCAAAAACTAGATAAGATCTTAAATAAACATCCTACAGTACATACCTTTTGTTTTGTCCTGAACTTGCGATCCATGATTTTGAAGGCGTTGAAGTTGGGCCCGACTTTCATCCAGCGATTCAATAGTCGAGCAACGTTTAAAAAAAAAACGCTAACGGCATAGAATGAAATTTCCTCATAAGCTTGTCGTACGAGGAAATCCCTCCCTGGCAACCAATAAAAACCTGGATTTTACTAACCCCCCACAGCCTCTCGAGTCGCATGCACAGGCAGTGGACAGATCTAGAGCGCCACTGATGGCAGGAATTTGTAACAATGTTACAATATGTGCAAAAAAAAGTTTTAGGGTGGCACGATGGTGCAGCGGTAGAGTTGCTGCCTTACAGCACCAGAGAACCAGGTTTGATCCTGACTACAAGTACTTGCCTGTACGGAGTTTGTTTTCTCCCTGTGATCTGTGTGGGTTTTCTCTGGGTGCTCCAGTTTCCTCCCGCACTCCAAAGATGTACAAGTTTGTTGGTTACTTGCCTTCTGTAAATTGTAAATTGTGCATATTGTGTAGGACAGTTCTCGTGTATGGGGTGATCATTGGTAAATATGGTCCCAGTTGGCCAAAGGGCCTGTTTCCCTGCTATCTCTAAACTCAACTAAACTAAATTTCACTGCACCTTGTTACACATGATAATAAAAGACCATTTAAAAAAAGAATAATTTAAAAAAGTTAATGAAAAAAACATTTAACCAATATGAGTGGCAGCTGGTAGCATTGAGTCTCAAGGCTTTCTGCCCACCAGGGACTTCTGTTTGCAGTGATTGGTCTGGAGAACTCAAGGAACGTGGCACCATTCCAGATCCTGGTCCAAGGTGAAGTCCCAAAAGCTCATTATAAAAAAAAATTCCTTCATTATACTCCAAGAGCACACGAAGATAACCAACTTATTGTGACAGTTGCTTAGGCCATATCAGCAGTTTTAGCAGAAGAAAGAGTAAAAGAAAACAAAGTTGCACTTGTCACTCTGCACATACCACTTCAATCCATTAGACTGATGGATATCACAACGGTTCTAACTTAATTCCCTAAACACAATAATCCCATTGGTAATTATGCAGCATCCTTTATAATACTTACTTGAGACATTAAAAAAAAGCACAATTTACACTACAATAACTAGGCAGCAACAAATAAGTGGAAAGCGATCAAAAAGCAGTATAATAACTAAAACTAAGAACAACATCTCCCTTAAAAGACACGCCACCAATGCTGTATCGTTCCCAGAATAGAACAGCCAGACACTGATAAACAATTGACATGGTCGGACATCCATGGTTTATGCTCCTCTGCAGCAAATTGTATTACTAAATGTCCTGCGGTCTCATGTGCCCATACACACAGCGGCCCAACAGTGACACAGCGGTCTCATGTGCCCAAGAACACTGTTCTTGTTTGATGGATTCCTGAGTGTTTCTTTAAATCGTACAATCACATCCAAGGTGTTAATGTGCAGAATCATGTCAGGGTCATATCATGTGCATCCACATGATACAATCTTTGTTATGCATTGGTATTTTTCCAAATATGTCTCGAAAGATTGGGATTGCCCTAGAAAGGGGTTCCCACAATATTCATATATTTCTTCTTCCACTTTAGTCGCCAAACAACCATCTCATTGGTGCCAGCTCAAGAGTTAGTGTAAAGATGAGCCTCCTTGTCTTCTTCTTCCAGAACCAGTGCAGACGATGGATTGGAGCACTGAAGCAGCAGTTGCTACGTTTGTGGGAGTACCTGCAGGAACTCATTCCCCATTATGGTGAGATTTGTTGCATCACTAATTGCCCTCCCTCACCCACACCACGAACTTGTAGCTCCATCAATTCTCCCTTCCGGATCATACATCATTAACTTTATTTATTTATCTATCTATCTATCTATCTATCTATCTATCTATCTATCTATCTATCTATCTATCTATCTATCTATCTATCTATCTATCTATCTATCTATCTATCTATCTATCTATCTATCTATCTCTAAAACTCTGATCTTGCGCTCTTCCAGTTGGCTCGGTTTTTCTATGTGTGCAAAAACGGTACACGATAGTGCTACCATTCTCCTGTGCTGCGAGTGCAACACGTTTCATTCCGATCGGTGGTAGATTGTGAAAGTTAGCGAGGTTTAAAAATCTTAAAAAACGCGCATCTCCTCTCCTGCCAGTCTGTTCCGTACGGATTGGTCTCTTCTCCTGTCACTCTGCAGGACAGTCCGCCCCCTTCCTGCACCATCGTGTCTTTACTGGAGCTGTAGGTGGCCGGCGGAGGACTCCAATTGGACACAATTTTCGGAGGGACCGGAAGCGGCGCGGTGCGGCGTCGAAGATGTCGCCGATGTCACCTAATGGAAAGCAGAGAATGTGACCCCGGCAGAAGAGGACGTCCATCGACCAGCGCCCGCTGTGAGTCCCCTTCGCACCACCAGCTCCAGCCTCTTCCCCTCTGGTCCCTCTCGCTGACTCCTGCCCCCCTCCTCCGTGATACCCCCCTCTCTCTCCCCCGTGATACCCCCCATCTCTCTCCCCCATGGCTCTTCCCCGTCTTTACTCCGAGCTCTCTCCCCCCTCCCTCCCATCCCCCTCCCCCCCGCCACACACCCCTCTCTCCCCACAACCCCTCCCCCCGCCCACAAACACCTCCCCCCCACGCCCCTCATTATAACAGAACACACACTTTTACTAAATCTAGCCGCCATTCCTTATATAATTTTGTTCACTGATGAACAGTAGCTACTTTGCAAGCAGTATTGATTTGCATCAATTCCACCTTACCTACCCATTCCTGCCCAGTCTTTGCTGTCTCAGTCAAGGTCATGTAGATATTTCCAAGGAAGGTTAACATTTTTAATCTTTCAGTTTCACAATTTTCATTCTTGACATACTGCTGCCTTATGACAGTTGCAAGCATCCATTCCAGTTGTGGAAGATTCTTCTTTTTTTGGGAGACCAATCTCCCTCTAAACACTTAATAACTAAGAGCCTGAAGAAGGGTTTCGGCCCGAAACGTCGCCTATTTCCTTCGCTCCATCGATGCTGCTGCACCCGCTGAGTTTCCCCAGCAATTTTGTGTACGTAATAACTAAGTATGGCAGCTTTTGCAGCTTATCCTGCAAGTTCCCATTATTTAGTTGATCCCAATTTGCGTAATACATTAGCCAAGCTAACATACCCTTCAGAATAGCCCGTCCACCCTAGTACCGGCAAATTCTCCGATTTTGGATCTTCAATCTTTTTCCTCCACATTTTTACCAAATGCCTCCAACTGCGCCAAAATGCAACAAAATGCCAGCTGGTTTCGAGGATTCATATCAGCGATTGGAGAAAGAACAATCAAGGTTACAAGCAACCTTTGTTATAATAAAATATAGGAGAATGAAATAATGAAGCAATTAATATATAATATAGGGAAAAGCATTAATAAAGTAACAAATTTCATGCCTCTCTGCACTTTCCAATCTCCACATACAAGCGGTGGTTGATAGCAGTGAGTTTCACAGCTTTCTGCTCATCAGGGGCTCCTGGTTTTGATGTGCACAAAATACTGGAGTAACTCAATGGGTCAGGCATCATCTCTGGAGAAAAGGAATAGGTGATGTTTCGGGTCGAGCCCTTTCTTCAGACTGAGAGTCAGGGGAAAGGGAAACAAGAGATATAGAGGGTGATATAGAGATATATAGAACCAATGAATGAGAGATATGCAAAAAGAAACAATGATCAAGGAAAAGTGGAGCCCACAATGGTCCATCGTTGGCCATGGGATTGGCAGTAACTAATTATACAGACAGTAAAACTCAATAGGACAAAGATGAAATTAGTACGACGACTAGGGTGGGGGATGGACAGGGAGTGAGGGAATAAAAGAGTTACTTGGTTAGGCAACTCAATATTCATACCACTGGGCTGAAGCTACCCAAGCAAAATAGGACATGCTGTTCCTCCAATTTATGTTTGGCCTCATTTTGACAATGGAGGAGGCTCGGGCCAGAAAAGTCAGTATGGGAATGGGAAGGGGAGTTAAATTGTTTAGCAACCGGGAGATCAGGTAGGACTGAGGACTGAGGGAAAGTGTTCAGCAAAACAATCACCCAATCTGCACTTGGTCTCTCCAATATATAGGAATCCACATCTGGAACAGCGGATACAGTAGACCTCGCCGATATATAGGAATCTACAACAAATGCCACCTGGAGCTGCTTGTGATGGCTGGTCTGGAGAACACAAACATTTAAATAACGATAAAATTATCCCTAAATCAATTAGAATCAAATGAATAAAACTTCAAAGGTTTTAAGGCTCAAAGGTCAATTTATTGTCACGTGTACCCATTTTGATACAGTGAAACGCAAATTACGTTTCATATTATGCAAGGAATTCAAGGCATATATCAAGGCAGAAAGCTGATCAAAAATTATTGTTTAACGTGACTAGGTCCTTTGAATGCAAGTTGCATAGGCCATTGGTTTTCTTCATGGAGACTTCCAAATATTAGCAGTGATGACAAATGGTATACAATGCACAATTTGATAACTTCTTTGCATAAGCAGCACCTACAAAAGTTATGCCTCAGCATGAAGACAATTAAGACTTATTTCTGTAAGAAGGACCAGCCTTATCTATTCTATTATTTCTGAATATGATGCTAAGATTTTCTTGCAGACAGGTGGTCTTTAAGCTTTATATATAAACTGCACCCAGCCACCATCTTGCTGCATATATGTCAAGTTCTCCACCACTTGATCAATTGTATTTACAACTGTGGAGGAAAGAACTGCACATGTTAGTTTACACCGAAGATAGACACAAATTGCTGTAGTCTTCTTCTTGCGTATGGCATTCTGGAGCACTAGTATGGGTGTTGTGGGCTGAAGAGACTGGTTTCCAGAGGGCTAGCATGGACAATGTGGGCCAAATGGATTATTGGGGTGGCAGCTTAGTCACTCAAGCCTGATGTGCTGGCAGCTCATTCGCGGCTGGTGGGCTAGCAGTTGACTCACGGCTATTCCTTGTAATTCCACTTCAAGCAGGGTGCAAGGCCACCAAATTCAGGTGCAGTTTCCTACCACTTCAAGCAGGGTGCAAGGCCACCGAATTCAAGGGCAGTTTTATACCACTTCAAGCAGGGTGCAAGGCCACCAAATTCAAGCGCAGTTTCCTACCACTTCAAGCAGGGTGCAAGGCCACCAAACTCAAGTGCAGTTTCCTATCACATCAAGCAGGGTGCAGGGTCACCACATTTAAATGCAGTTTCATACCATTTCAAGCAGGGTAAAACCACCATAAACCACCATAAAACCTCACATAAACACCACACAAACACCACACAAACACCACACTCACAGTTCAGTAGACATTCCGTGTATTCAGTTGATTCACAGTTGTGACCTCTCCCTCCCCATCTTGCAGAGACTAAGCCACACCCACACTTCTGGGTTTTATAATCCCTCCCCCTCCAACCGGGAGGGGCGTGGCCTTCATGGCATGATTGACAGGAGAGAGATTCTCAACATTTTTCAAACACTAATAACACTTTTATTTTTCATTAATGGGAAGAATCCTCTGCACCTGATGAGCTGAGGGGGACTGAGTAAGATGGCCAAAAATCACAGCCGTAAGTGGTGGCGCTTTATCTAAAATCAATATACAGTGCAAACAGGAAGTTGTCAAGTTTAGACTTTTAATCATTTGCCATTTTAAACTAACCACCACCAACTATTTGCTGTCCTTTATTTCAAACCAACCACCACCATCCATTTGCTGTGCTTTATTTCAAACCAACCACCACCAACCATTTTATTTCAAAGTCACGTGAGTGACTACGTGAAGAGCCCGCCAGCCGCATGCGTGTCAATATGTCGACGCATGGCGCGTGAGTCGGAGCAGTTCGAAACTGCTCCGGCAGGTAAGTTAATTTTGTTTCAGTGGGCCGCTGTGGGCTCCGAACAGGAGCGGGTAAACATAGAAACATAGAAACATAGAAATTAGGTGCAGGAGTAGGCCATTCGGCCCTTCGAGCCTGCACCGCCATTCAATATGATCATGGCTGATCATCCAACTCAGTATCCCGTACCTGCCTTCTCTCCATACCCTCTGATCCCCTTAGCCACAAGGGCCACATCTAACTCCCTCTTAAATATAGCCAATGAACTGGCCTCGACTACCCTCTGTGGCAGGGAGTTCCAGAGATTCACCACTCTCTGTGTGAAAAAAGTTCTTCTCATCTCGGTTTTAAAGGATTTCCCCCTTATCCTTAAGCTGTGACCCCTTGTCCTGGACTTCCCCAACATCGGGAGCAATCTTCCTGCATCTAGCCTGTCCAACCCCTTAAGAATTTTGTAAGTTTCTATAAGATGCCCTCTCAATCTCCTAAATTCTAGAGAGTATAAACCAAGTCTATCCAGTCTTTCTTCATAAGACAGTCCTGACATCCCAGGAATCAGTCTGGTGAACCTTCTCTGCACTCCCTCTATGGCAATAATGTCCTTCCTCAGATTTGGAGACCAAAACTGTACGCAATACTCCAGGTGTGGTCTCACCAAGACCCTGTACAACTGCAGTAGAACCTCCCTGCTCCTATACTCAAATCCTTTTGCTATGAAAGCTAACATACCATTCGCTTTCTTCACTGCCTGCTGCACCTGCATGCCCACTTTCAATGACTGGTGTACCATGACACCCAGGTCTCGCTGCATCTCCCCTTTTCCTAGTCGGCCACCATTTAGATAATAGTCTGCTTTCCTGTTTTTGCCACCAAAATGGATAACCTCACATTTATCCACATTATACTGCATCTGCCAAACATTTGCCCACTCACCCAGCCTATCCAAGTCACCTTGCAGTCTCCTAGCATCCTCCTCACAGCTAACACTGCCCCCCAGCTTAGTGTCATCCGCAAACTTGGAGATATTGCCTTCAATTCCCTCATCCAGATCATTAATATATATTGTAAATAGCTGGGGTCCCAGCACTGAGCCTTGCGGTACCCCACTAGTCACTGCCTGCCATTGTGAAAAGGACCCGTTTACTCCTACTCTTTGCTTCCTGTTTGCCAGCCAGTTCTCTATCCACATCAATACTGAACCCCCAATGCCGTGTGCTTTAAGTTTGTAAACTAATCTCTTATGTGGGACCTTGTCGAAAGCCTTCTGGAAGTCCAGATACACCACATCCACTGGTTCTCCCCTATCCACGCTACTAGTTACATCCTCGAAAAATTCTATAAGATTCGTCAGACATGATTTACCTTTTGTAAATCCATGCTGACTTTGTCCAATGATTTCACCACTTTCCAAATGTGCTGCTATCCCATCTTTAATAACTGACTCTAGCAGTTTCCCCACTACCGATGTTGACTAACTGGTCTGTAATTCCCCGTTTTCTCTCTCCCTCCCTTCTTAAAAAGTGGGGTTACGTTTGCTACCCGCCAATCCTCAGGAACTACTCCAGAATCTAAAGAGTTTTGAAAGATTATTACTAATGCATCCACTATTTCTGGAGCTACTTCCTTAAGTACTCTGGGATGCAGCCTATCTGGCCCTGGGGATTTATCAGCCTTTAATCCATTTAATTTACCCAACACCACTTCCTGGCTAACCTGGATTTCACTCAATTCCTCCAACTCCTTTGACCCGCGGTCCCCTGCTATTTCCGGCAGATTATTTATGTCTTCCTTATTGAAGACGGAACCAAAGTAGTTATTCAATTGGTCCGCCATATCCTTGTTCCCCATGATCAACTCACCCGTTTCTGACTGCAAGGGACCTACATTTGTTTTAACTAATCTCTTTCTTTTCACATATCTATAAAAACTTTTGCAGTCAGTTTTTATGTTCCCTGCCAGTTTTCTTTCATAATCTATTTTTCCTTTCCTAATTAAGCCCTTTGTCCTCCTCTGCTGGTCTCTGAATTTCTCCCAGTCCTCCGGTATGCGGCTTTTTCTGGCTAATTTGTACGCATCATCCTTCGCTTTGATACTATCCCTGATTTCCCTTGTTATCCACGGATGCACTACCTTCCCTGATTTATTCTTTTGCCAAACTGGGATGAACAATTTTTGTAGTTCATCCATGCAGTCTTTAAATGTCTTCCATTGCATATCCACCGTCAACCCTTTTAAAATTAATTGCAAGTCAATCTTGGCCAATTCACGTCTCATACCCTCAAAGTTACCTTTCTTTAAGTTCAGAACCATTGTTTCTGAATTAACAATGTCACTCTCCATCCTAATGAAGAACTCAACCATATTATGGTCACTCTTGCCCAAGGGGGCACGTACAACAAGACTGCTAACTAACCCTTCCTCATTACTCAATACCCAGTCCAAAATAGCCTGCTCTCTCGTTGGTTCCTCTAAATGTTGATTTAGATAACTATCTCGCATACATTCCAAAAAATCCTCTTCCTCAGCACCCCTGCCAATTTGATTCACCCAATCTATATGTAGATTGAAGTCACCCATTATAACGGTTTTGCCTTTGTCGCACGCATTTCTAATTTCCTGTTTGATACCATCTCCAACTTCACTACTACTGTTAGGTGGCCTGTACACAACACCCACCAGCGTTTTCTGCCCCTTAGTGTTTCGCAGCTCTACCCATACCGATTCCACATCCTGCAAACTAATGTCCTTCCTTTCCATTGCGTTAATCTACTCTCTAATCAGCAACGCTACCCCACCTCCTTTTCCTTTCTCTCTATCCCTCCTGAATATTGAATATCCCTGGATGTTCAGCTCCCAGCCTTGGTCACCCTGGAGCCATGTCTCCGTGATCCCAACTATATCATAGTCATTAATAGCTATCTGCACATTCAACTCATCCACCTTATTACGAATGCTCCTTGCATTGAGACACAAAGCCTTCAGGCTTGTTTTTACAACACTCTTACCCCTTATACAATTTTGTTGAAAAGTGGCCCTTTTTGATTTTTGCCCTGGATTTTCCGGCCTGCCACTTTTACTTTTCACCTTGCTACCTATTGCTTCTACCCTCATTTTACACCCCTCTGTCTCTACGCTCACACATTTAAGAAACCCTTTCCCTTTAATTCCATCCTCCACTAGCCCATTCGACACCCCACCCCCCTTATTCAGTTTAAAACCACCCGTGTAGCAGTAGCAAACCTGCCTGCCAGAATGCTGGTCCCACACCTGTTAAGATGCAATCCGTCCCTTTTGTACAGTTCCCCCTTACCCCAAAAGAGATCCCAGTGATCTAAGAATCTAAATCCCTGCCCCGTGCACCAGTTCCTCAGCCACACGTTCAGGTCCCGTATCTCCCTGTTCCTGCTCTCGCCAGCACGAGGAACTGGAAGCAAACCGGAGATAACAACCCTGGAGGTCCTGCTTTTCAGCATTTTTCCGAGCTCTCTAAAGTCACGCTGCAGAATATTCATCCCCTTCTTTCCGACATCGTTTGTGCCGACATGCACTACCACTTCCGGATGTTCACCTTCGCCCTTGAGGATTTTCTGCACTCTGTCCGTGACATCCTGGATCCTGGCACCAGGAAGGCAGCACACCATCCTCGCATCCCGTCTGTTGCCGCAGAAACCCCTGTCCGTACCTCTCACAATGGAGTCTCCCACTACAATGGCGTTGCCTGCCTTAGGCCTTTTTGGTTTTGGCTCAATGGGTACAGTGGGCCCGGAGTAGCTGACGGGCGCAGCCTGTGCGGCTTCCGCCGTTGGAGTTCCGAACGGGAGCGAGCGGCCGGATTTGAGGCCACTGTGGAAGCTCCATTAAGAGTTAGGGCCGCTGGCGCGGATCGCTGCTAAGAAAGCAGCAGGTGGTAGTTTAAATATAGCCGCGGCTAGGTTAACGATCGCTGCTAAAGATAACAGCAGCCGGTGCTTTTGAAAATTGGCCGCGGCCAGGGCAGCGAACGCTAGGTGTAAGCTCAGCTGCCGTAGCCCCTACCAATTTTTAAACATAGATGCTGCCAGCTGAGGCAGCATACACTGTAGACCAGCATATAGTGTGTGTTCTATTTATAGGGCAGTTATAAATAGAGCTGGCAGTTTTTAATAGCGGTTGCTGTTCGGTCACGTTTGTGACTATCGCAGCAGATAGGATACAAGGGACATTTATTATCATACACCATATAGTGTAGTAAATTTTGACTTGCCATTACGGCACAGAATGGGGCTCCACTGGAGCGGGCGGCTGTTTGGAGTAATGCTCCGAAAGGAAGCCAGCCAAAGGCTTGAGGAGGCAACACCTGGTTCAGGGTTGCATTCTATTTCCTCTCCTAAGAACTCCATTGAGGCTCCAGAAAGGAGCTCCTGGCTTGGGAAGCCATTTTTCAGCTGTGTCTATTAGACACCTGTGGAGCAATACCTGGTTCAGGGTTGCGTCATGATAATTTCCGCTCAGTAGAGTGGACTGTTGGAGATTCTTTCATAAGAGACCCCAACCATGTGGATATCGATAAAGAAGTCAAATCTTTGATCTAATGGGGCTATGCTTCTGTTTAATCATATGAACAAACTATGTTCCGTGTACCGGATGCATTACAGACGGCTCCAGCAATTTGCCTGTGAAAACACCTGGCAGGGTTGCAGTATTACTCCGACTCTGTCTAGAGGAGGATCGGAAAAAGGTGGCTCCAATTATAATGCCGGCTCATCCAAGTCATATGAGGGCCAGAGGCCTGAGGAAGCAGCACTTGGTGCAGGGTTGCGCTCAATTTCCTCCCTGAAATATTCAGTTGAGGTTCCAGAAGGGAGCAAGGACTCGGAGTCACTAGCAGGTGCAACATGTCTGGTAAGTATAATAAATAATGATGATTTATACTGACAGAGCACCGATCTGCACAGCTGTTCCCGATTCGGCTCGGAGAGGGAGCAGCTTGGCAACTCCGAGTGGAGGCAAAGTCAAAGCCAAGTCTGTAAGATAAGTCCTGTCGGACGAATCGGGTCAAGGGGATTCTGTCCCCACATCTATGGCAGATATGATTGGCCGTTTGTCTCAATTGGAACATCTGATGAATCTGATGGTGGCACAAAATATGCTCCGTGTTACGGAGGCATGCACAGGCAGTTCAAGTCATACGTCTGTGGCAACACCTGCTTCAGGGTTGCAATATTCCTCCCACTCGGATGAAAGGAGTGTTGGAGATGGTGCCAAATAATATGCTCCGTGTTACGGAGGCATGCACAGGCAATTCAAGTCATATGCCTGCAGCAACGCCTGGTTCAGGGTTGCAATATTCCTCCCACTCGGAAGAGTATCAGTAATGGTGGCACAAAATATGCTCCGTGTTACGGAGGCATGCACAGGCAGTTCGAGTCATACGCCTGTGGCAATGCCTGGTGCAGGGTTGCACTATTTCTCCCACTCTAGGGGAGTGTCAGAGATCAGTATGGAGCTGACTCCGAACATGAGTTTGCGCCTGAATCCCATGCTTTAATGCATGATGTACGAGAGTCGCATAAGGAAGAGCTGCCTGCTCTTGCCTCCAAATTTGCTGTTCTGTCGGGGACGGGCAAGCCACTACAAGAGGGGTTGGCCAGCGGCATCAGTTACCTAACATCACACCAGCTGAAGAAATGGCAAGCATGGCAGACAGGGTTTGCAAATGAAACTTCGCTGAAGCTCCAACAAGCAAATCGACCCAGGTTCAGAGACGCTGGCAGGTAAGGTCTCTTTATTAATCTCCGTAAAATTCCAAAATGGAGCAGCCTGTCGGCCCAGGTTTGGGTTTACTGGCAGCATGGGCTGTCTAGTATTGTTTCACTGTCTCTGGGAAAGATCAGGTTGATGCAGAGACATTGGAAGGATGCCTTGCATAGTAACCTCTGTAAGTTCCACGTAGGAACAGCTTGGTTACCATGGTTCACGGCAGACCATCATGGAACTGGCTGGCCATATGGGTCATATTGACCAGGGAAGCACTGCCTCATCATTTGTGATTGAGGTTATCAGGTTGCTCAGTAGAATGAAGTAGTTGAAGTCTCCATCAACACATGTTTAAATTTCTGCCCAGTTAGTAGAGTTGCCAGTTCATTGGAAACATCATGTCCATCCTCTCTGGGATAGGTAGCTACCAGCAGGAAGCTGGTCTGGCATGTAATATTTTTATCTGACCTGCAGGTTCATGTTGTGAATCAACAATGTATTTATAATAATCCGTAGGCTCTCAATACCAGTATTCCTGATTGAGTGGCGGGTCGAAGAGATTGTGTTGTGCACTCTGGCGACTCAGCCAAGTGGTTTCAGTCAGAGTACTGTGAAGCATTTCCTGATTCAGGCTTGCATTATGCTAAATTCCACTCTGAGGAAGAACGCTGAGAATTCGTGGTGACTCTTATAGTCAAGAGTTGACAGGGAACTCATATTCCCACATCAAGGGGAGACTGTGTTTTCAGCTCTAGTCATAAGGTTCTGATTATATGCTATCAGCGAAATGTATGAATAACTAGATAATACATCTTCCGTGGCAAGAGAAGCCAAAAATTTCCGTCCGTATGGTCAATAGATGAACGGTGGTTCCGAGTGGAATCAGTAACATCTCATCGGAGGATGTGGTCTGGCCAAGTACTAGAGGGGTATATTTCTGATACTTCTCAAGATTACAGAAACAGGGAGCATGCCGAATCAGGTTAGCAGTTGGCTAATCTGATCATGTGTTTAGTTACCCAGTTTAAGATGGATGATTGGCTTTCAGCAATTTAACTGATTCAGAGAATCGATCTTGAACATGCATACTTTGCCATATCTATACACATGAGGTACAGATTATCTGGTGTTTTGATAACAAAGCCAGTGGTGGAAGCCAATGCTGCCCTACTCAGATCAAAGGGAATCAAGTTTTAGATAATATGCAAAATTTGCAGCTGATAACACTTAGGGATTATCAGTAGATACCTTTTGCGATATTAAGAATTAGGCAACATGAAATTTAATAGTTCCAATTTTTCCTAATCATTCAGGCCATGGTAAGGCGGCTGCAGCAACTCCTATATACTCGGTGACGAGTGATGGCTGGGGCAACCTGTCTTCTCGGGCAGCTAGCTCTGCACGATTGTATGGGAAGGTTGTGAACAAAATATGTGAGTTATTTTTAAATGGAAGTAACAGAGGTTTTGTGTGGCTTTCAGTTTGAGCCTAGAGAAGCGTTTATGTGATTGCATAATTGACACTGCTTGTGCTGCTTTGTCATTCTCTATAGTACCATAAGTGGGACAATAAATGATTGGTTATTCACCCGCTGTTCACAAATGTTATGCAGGGTGTCTTTTATATGACCACTCTAATAGCCTACACTCATTGTAGTGCGATGTATATCAGTAAATTATTATGCAAATATTCTTCTGCATTATTCCTAATGGGAGCAGCATTTTTAAGATGATTAGGCTTTCAGCAACTGATCTCAGCACAAAAAACACAGACTTTACTCAATCTCTGGCTCGGTCTCTGAGTCATAACTGACATTAGGGTAGCTTGTTATTGAAATGATCTCATAAGCAAAATGGGCAAGATTGCATACAGTTGACAGCATACCCACCAGAGCAGAGATTGGGGGTCTCATTAGGTATACAAGTGCACTGAGCTTGCTAGTACCTATGAGATGAAAGATAGTTTATTTATTGTTATTCAATAGTCTCAAGATATTGCTGATGGCTCATTAGCAGCCAATAGAATGGATAGTTCCCTTTCATCATACAGCAAGAGGCTTACATAGTGTGTGTTAATAAACTATAAAATTTGGTTGAATATGTCTGGATATTTGCAGATAGAATTTTGCACAGTGTTGCATGAGTTATTGTCTAACTCAAAGTCAATTGGGACTATGGTCCGGTTAAGAACAATGGCCATGTATGCATGTTAGCATCATGGTATTAATAACCCATGTTTTTCTACCATTAATGGTTTATCTGTTTAAGTGTTTCACACACAGATTGGGTTACTGCATGAAACCACAGAGCTTTGAAGTCTTCACGTAGTCACTCATGTGACTTCGAAATAGAAAGATTAAACGAGAACTTACCATTTGAAGTTTGATCTTTATTTTATGAGAAGTTGAAGTGAGGGAATAAGTGCGCTCTACTCCCAACCCTACTTCTCATAAAGATCATTCGGTAGTTCTAATGTCGTTAATCTTTCTATAGCTTAAGTTCAGCAACTAGTCTGTGGTTTCATACAGCTGCTCTGAAGTTTGACGCGCATGCGGCTGGTGGGCTCTTCACGTAATCCCTCACCAACTTATCATTAAATAAAGATCAATTCTCGTTTAATCTTTCTATTTGCTGTGCTTTATTTCAAACCAACCACCATCAACCATTTACTGTGCTTTACTTCAAACCAACCACCACCAAACATTTGCTGTGCTTTATTTCAAACCAACCACCACCAACCATTTGCTGTGCTTTATTTCAAACCAACCACCACCAACCATTTGCTGTGCTTTATTTCAAACCAACTCCCACCAACCATTTGGTGTGCTTTATTTCAAACTAACCACCACCAACCATTTGCTGTGCACTCAAGGTCAGTAAAACCACACTCACAGTTTAGTAGACATGTGTTCAGTGTTATTCACAGCTCAAACTGAGACATGACCCTCTCGCTCCCCATCTTGCAGAGACTGACTGAGGCACTCAACACTTCCGGTTTTATAGTCCCTCCGGAAGGGGCGTGTTCTTCAGGAGGGAAAATCAAAACATTTTTTAAACACTAATAACTCTTTTATTTTTAATCGATGGGAAAACTCCTCTTGTCCTGCGCAGCTGAGGGGGACTCTAAGTAAGATGGCCAAAAATCACAGCCGTAATTACTTTCTATTGCTTATAGAAACTTACAAAATTCTTAAGGGGTAGGACAGACTAGGTGCAGGAAGATTGTTCCCGATGTTGGAGAAGTACAGAACAAGGGGTCACAGTCTAAGGATAAAGGGGAAATCTTTAAGGACAGAGATGAGAAAAACATTTTTCACACAGAGAGTGATGAATATCTGGAATTCTCTGCCACAGAATGTAGTTGAGGCCAGTTTATTGGCTATATTTAAGAGGGAGTTAGATGTGGCCCTTGTGGCTAAAGGGATCAGGGGGTATGGAGAGAAGGCAGGTACAGGATGCTGAGTTGGATGATCAGCCATGATCATATTGAATGGCGGTGCAGGCTCGAAAGGCCGAATGACCTACTCCTGCACCTATTTTCTATGTTTCTATGTAAGTGGCAGTGTTTTTCTAAAATCAATATACAGAACAACATTTGCACCCACCCCTATTTCAACAGATTTTTATTTGACAGGAACTTTAATTAAAATAATAGTACAGTTGACAAAACTGCTTTGGGAACCCAAAAGACATCAGCAATTACAGAAGATAAATGTTGTTTGTGACACATTTGACTCATTATACAGGTCGATCGAAGAATATTCGATAACCCTCAAAGCCTTTTGTGTTTGATCAATGTTTCTCATTTATAATTATTACTATGTGGTCCAAAGTTTGTTACCAGTAACTGGAAGTAATGTCAAATAATTTCCTCCTGTCCCAACAGTATATATTAATTCAAGCTGTTGATATACCCCCAACAGCCTTATTCTGCCAAGTATGATATTTGTATTGCTTTGACCTTCCTGAAAGAGATCACTAAGGTAGTATCAATTCATGGCAAATTATGCACACTTTTACATTGTGGGTAGGTGCTTAATAGAATTCAGTATTAAAGAAATAAAGCTGTTATAATGTTACATTTTTCATATTTAAAATAACATTCATCCTTTCAGCCTCGATTTGTTTCAAAAATGAACTCTAAAAGGGGAAGTCAAAATATAATGGCTTTCATTACTTTGATCACGATAACTTATTGATTAGAATCTAATTACTCAGAATTAAATCACTCTACAATATCCCTAAAATGTTTCCCAAGATTTGCGTTTAGAACAAAAGGACAATGTATGTGTCAATTGCTCCTTCATTGAAGAATAACTTTAATTTCAAATGCATTTGTTGTAAAAATAATAAAAATTACCCTATCTTTGCAATTAACTTTAAAAAAAAATCCTAATATTAAAAAAAAAAAATTCTTACACCATTCAATCAAAATCAGCAGTCTGATGAATGACACAAAGCCCTGGAATAACTGGCAGAACCTATGGAGAACATAGATTGGTGTTCTTTTGGGTTGGGACCCTTTTTCAGACTGATAGTGGGTGAGGAGGGGAAGAAAGCTGGGAGAGAGGAGACCCAACATAAAGCTTGGCAAGTAACAGGTGGAAGATAGACACAAAATGCTGGAGTAACTCAGCGGGACAGGGAGCATCTCTGGAGAGAAGGAATGGGTGACATTTTGGGTCGAGACCCTTCTTCAGACAACAAATAGCAGGTGGATACAGGTGAGGGAGGAGGGAGGGTTTTGATAGGCAGATGATTGGACAAAGGCCATAGGTGAAAAGATAGGTGTGAGATAAAACCATTGAAAAGTTGCCAATTGTAAAGCTAGAGGAAGGAATGTAGGTGGAAGGAGAGATGCAGGGGAGACATGGACATCCATTCCATATACACTTACCCCACCAGGAAGGTCTCAATGACCTCCAGTTCTTCCTTGAAGATTATTATTGAGGGTTTGGACAAGCTGGAGGCAGGAAACATGTTCCCGATGTTGAGGGAGTCCAGAACCAGGGGTCACAGTTTAAGAATAAGGAGTAAGCTATTTAGAACGAAGATGAGAAAACACTTTTTCACACATAGAGTTGTGAGTCTGTGGAATTCTCTGAGGTGGAGGCCAGTTCTCTGGATGCTTTCAAGAGAGAGTTAGATAGAGCTCTTAAAGATAGCGGAGTCAAGGGATATGGGAGAAGGCAGGAACGGGGTACTGATTGTGGATGATCAGCCATGACACATTGTTTGGCGGTGCTGGCTAGAAGAGCCGAATCGCGTACTCCTGTGCTTATTGTCTATTTTCTATTGAACTGAGATCCAATCGATTCCTGTCCTTTTTGTCAGCCACGGCAAACAGTCCTTGTTCGAACGTACACTGACACCATCGCCCAACTATTTCTCCGCTACATCAACAACTACACCCATGCAGAGTTTGTTGATTTGATTCACTTTACAACTAATTTCCATCCTGCCCTCAAATTAATTTTCTCTGACATCTCTCTCCCCTTTCTTGATCTCCCTGTCTCTATCATAACAGACAGACTATCAACTGACTTCCCCAGTTATCTGTACTACACTTCCTTCCATCCTGCCTTGTGCAAAGCTGCTATCCCCTAGTCTCAAATTCTCCTTGTCTGCTGAATCTGCTCCAAAGATGAGGCTTTCTATTCCAGGACATCCGAGGTGTCCTCGTTCTTTATTATACATGCATTTCCACCCTGCTGTCATAGTTGGATCTCTCACCCATGTCTCCTCTGTGTCCCATAGACTTCTCTCACTCCCTCTTCACAAGATGGAACAGGGATAGAGTTATCCTGGTCCTCACCTTTCACCCCACCAACCCCTTCACATCCAACACATCATTAACCAACATTTCAGTAATTTCCAATGTGACCTCGCCACCAGTCACATCTTCCCATCCTCACCACTTTCCACCTTCGGCAGAGATCACTCCCTTTGCAACTTCTTAGTTCACTCATCGCTTCCCACTCTAACTACCCTCTCCCCAGATACTTTCCCCTGCAATGTAACTAAACTTTCTCCTTCACCTTGACCCAGGGACCCCTGCATCCTTGCAGGCAAGACAGAAGTTCATGTGCACCTCTTCTAACCTCATTTACGGCATCTGCTTTTCCTGATGTGGCCTCCTTTACATCGGCGAGATCATTTTGCCGAACACTTGCGCTTGGTTCGCCAAGGCCTACTGGATCTCTTGGTTGCGAACTATCTTAAGTCCCCTTCCCATTCCCATACTGATCTTTTGGTCTTGGGCCTCCTCTATTGCCAGAGTGAGGCCACTTGCAAACTCATGCTTCAATGGTTCAATGGTTTCATTATTGCAGCAACCATTCAGAATCATTCACTGCATGTAGAATAACCAATCTTCTTCTTGCGTATGGCGTGCACAGCCTAAAGTTGTAAGACAACTTGTTCTGTTTGATCTTCTGTTTCTGCATGCCAGGTTGATGGCATTTGTCGAAACAGGGTGGACCACGTGAAGGTTGCAATCTCCCACCCCAAGAATAACCAGTGAAATGCTTGTTCAGTATGTTATCCATCAAATCATACTGTACACAAGTATGATGGATCCTCTTCTGCAACAGCACACAGAGAGTCACTACGCTCTGATGCCATCTTGCATTGTTCAAGTCTAATCTTGATCTTGGTCCAAGGAGATATGCAATTTCCTATTTTCTCACTTGAAGGCCCAATATCCTGCGGGCACTAGATCTATGAGGTGGAGTCTACCTGGTCCAGCACATGCCATCGATTGCTTCCACCATCATCCCTTGTGGCTGCCACATGCTGCTCTTGATCAGCTCACTAACTCGGCTCCTGTAGGGCCTGTAAGTTATTGGGGCAATTCCTCCAAAATAATGGAAGAACTCGGATAAGGACATGGACATTTTTAAACCAGATTTGCTGGCTCCAACGGAAAAAACCCCAATCCACAAAGGGCGAACCAGTTTCGAACCTGTCTGTGGGCCTGGGCTTTACACCACTCTGCGAATGGTGTGAGCAGGAAAGGCTGAGGCGGAGATAACAAGATTATCTTGGAAACACAAAGGAAGGTACCGAGCCTCAGCAGATGGTGATAAACAGGCCAGCAGCAGGCACAATCACCATCGTGGATGACCCATCCATCGGGACAATGGGAGCCCATCTAGGTGATGGGATAACAATCAGGCTGAGGGATCATGACATCAGCAAACCCCTTATCATCGGAAGCCTATTGTTCATGCCAGATCGAAACTGGGAATCATCAAAAGACCCTTTTGTCCAGAGGACCACCTGAGGGGTTTCAAGGGAGAAACTCAGGTATAAAAAGCAGGAGTCAAGCCAGAACTCGCTCTCTCTTTCTGCTCTGTTGGACGGCTCGTGACCCTGCATCAATGTAGCTGTAAGTACCCCAGTGACCTGGTGAAGTTCCCGAAATAGGATAGAGGTTGAGAGATGAAGGGGACAGGGGTGTACTTGCAAGTAAAATTGTGTAAAGTAAGTTTTACGACGTGCCCGATAATTTTCCTTCCATAGTCTTAGTTTAAAGCATAAGTTTAGCCACGTATTATGTAGTGTTGGTGAGATTCGATTTCTCATTGTTTAATAAAGCCTGTAAATTTTAGACTTGCTTTGAGTCCATCTTGGTTTCTGTTTTCTCTCATCAGCACGCTCTGGTCAAGTCAACCTTTTATCATATCCCACCATAATTCCGAGGTCTAGAAACCAGGGGAATCCCTTTTGTTGTATTCTCTCTTTTGGGAACCGCTCGAGTGGAGTGGTGGCCGATTGACCCTCCGACAAGGGAAAGAATAACTCGGGCAGTTGGGCCCGATGTGGAGTAAAGGGAAACCAAACCCCTACAGAATGGCGACCGCGGCAGGACCTCGGTGGTTTGGGATATGTGACTTGCCAGAGGGGGTGAGAGAACGTAGCAAGATGGAGGAGAGAATCTCCTCGTATCTGTTTAAAAAGATCAATCTCACCAAACAATGGGTGATAGCACTTTTGAGAGCACAGCAGCCTGCAGCAGCTGCTGCTCAATGGACGGAAAACAAAAGGTGTAGTAAAGGGCAGGAAAAGGCAGTTTGGCTAGCGTGCCTATCACAGCAGGTAGCCAAAATGGAGAGACAGGTAGATAGTCTGGAAGAGCAACTGAGAGAAGCTAGGGCCAGCGCTGAGGGAAGCGCTAGAGATGGGGAAGGGCTATATGAGGAACTCAGTGGAGCCAGGCAGTGTATCTTGCAGGCTAGGGAGTCCCACAGAAATGCTCAGGAATTCCTCCAATGCCAGGTGGTAGATGCAAAGGAGAGGGAACGGAGCGCCCAGGAACTCCTGGCTCAGAGTACACAGAGGTACATGGAGCTGGGGGGAAAGTTCCAAGATATCCAAGCAGCATACACGGTGGCCCGTAGCGAGCTAGGGGATAGTGATCACGGGCCTTGCCAGGCAAGGATAGCGCAGCTGGAGGAGACTCTGTCCAAGACTAGGGGACGGGTTCACCTGGTAGGACCAGGGGGGTCCCCCGGGGGCAGAGGGCTTCCCTCAGCAGATGATTCCCCAGGGGCAAAGGGGAATAGACCGCCTCCTGAGGCGCCGGGAATAGGTCCGGGTCGGCAGGTGAGGTTCGGGTTGTCCGGGGAGGGACAGGCCCAAGGAGGGGCGGGAGAGCACCCTCAGTTAGTGGCGTCTGCGCCATGTGTAGCACACCACGAGTTGATGGGGTTACCGATCATGGTGGGAGAGCCGGGTAAAGGGGCAACAGCCCCGGGTAGGGCAGATGCCTATCTTGGGGAACGGCTGCTAACCAGCAGCGGTCTGTTTAATTCTTTTTTTTTTGAAGTTTTTAGTAAGTCCTGTGCTTCGGCTGTTGGAGAAATGTACTTTTTAATGTGGGGAGTAGGGGGTAATTATACTTCTAGGTCCCTACCTGGTCGGTGAGGCAACTTTTTCTCCGGGCTGCCCCGTCGACCCATCCTAGTGGCCTACCAGCGGGCGTGGAGCGCCGTTTCCTGGCGGGAACCGCCCAACACCTCGGCTTCGGTGGCTGCACGGCGCTGGAGCGCTATCGCGGAGCGGAGCGGGCGATGCCTTGCCTGGGTCGGCATGCTGGATCGACGCGCTGGAGCTCCGGTGAGCTGTGACCACCGAGATCAACACCTCCGGGCTGCGGATCTGCGGAGCGGAGCGGGCGGCGCCGACATTAACATCGGGAGCCTGGGAGCTCCAACCCGGCGCGGCCTTGTCAGCTTCGGAAGCCGCGGTCCCCAGCCAGGAAGCGGCCGTTCCAGGTGGCCCAGCCGCTGAGAGGACTCTCCCAACGCCAGGGCAATACCACCCAGCCAGAACGGCCAGGAACATCGGGCCTCCGTAGAGGCAATAGCGGTGGCCTCAATAGGCCTGACTTTGGGTGAACTGGGGATGGGGACTGGACATTGTGCCTTGTAACCACTGTGGGGGGATGATTTTTTCTTGTGTGTAAGTTAATATGTTAGTCTGTGTCCAAGATGGCTGTCGGAAGAGACAGTGGACGCTGGCGCGCTTTAGCTGCCGCTGCTCTCTCTTCACATTGTGTTTTTTGATTTTTTGTCTTTGGAGCGATTTCTGTCTTTAATTTGTGTATTGGTGATGTCCTTATTATTTATTTTACTCCGACTATATGTTTTTTCTCTTCTGTTAATTTCTGTAAGGTGTCCTTGAGACTTTGAAAGGCGCCCGAAAATAAAATGTATTATTATTATTATTAGATGTGCCCGGTACGGCAAAGGAAATATGGTCCCCCAGTAGGGCAGGCAGATAGGGGGCCCATAGAGAGTGATATCATCATTCCCCATGGGGCACACCAGGGCGGGAGACCCGTCATTGCATTTTATGGAGGCGCAGCAGGCAGCCGACATAAACGATTGCGATGAGGTAGAAAGGGTAAAGCTACTACTGATGACCCTGGATTCATACCTATGCAAGGCGGTGACCTCCAGGGAAGGGGAAAGACCTGAAACATGGGTGGCGGTTCTGGAGGCCATGGGGTTGAATCAGGGTAGTCCTTTCACCAGGGTGGGGGAGACGAAGCAGCAGGTAGCTGAGTCCCCGGACATGTTCGCAGACAGACTGTGGGCAGTGTATGAGGGAGCGTGTGGGACGCCCTTAGATAGGCGGAATTTAGATGAGAGAACAGCCCATTGGCTGAAGACTCTGGTGGCGAATTGCCTCCCGCGGGTTAGGGCAAAGGCCGAGCACTGGTTCGACCCAGCGGACCCAAACTTTAACGAGGCGGAGGTGATCAGGAAGCTCACCCTTGCGTATCGCAATGGGGAGAGAAGTGAGGAGAAGCCCTTTAAGGGCAAGGTGCACAATATAGTACCGGCACCCCCCAAAAGGAGGCAGTGGAAACAGGAAGGCAGCCGGACCTCTTCCGAGATGAGGCCGGTGTGCTATGGGTGTGGGAAGCCCGGGCACTACAAGAGGGAGTGCAGAAACCCAAGTAGAGCAGTGGGGGATAGGACCCCGGTAACAGCCGACCCAGCCCCGGAGGAGGGAGCGGCAGTGCCGGTAACAATAACTGTAAGAGATCTAATGACCTATTTGCAGTCAAAGGCGGGATGTTCCGGACAGGTAGCCGTGGCAACAGGCCAGGGCGCGCCCGTATCCGCACCCCCGGCACCTTTATGACTGCCAGCGAAACAGCCCACATTCCTATGCCCGTTAGAGTATGGCCCATGTGGGAGACCCTGGGTCAAGATGGAAGTCCAGGATGTGGTCGGGAGTTACCTGCTGGACACAGGTGCTTCCAGTACCATTGTCCACATGGACAATCCCCGTACATCCCCTCTATCTAGTGGGGCGCCCTATAGTCCACGGGGCGAGGGAAATCAGAGGGCCAGAGAAGGAGCCAGGAGTGGGAAAGCATGGGACCCCTATGAGGAAGGACAGGTAGCTGCAGCCAGGGAGCAGCCTCGAGAAAAGGAGAGTGCGGGAGTGGTTTTGGCCCCAGACCAGACCACGGTCCAGGCACAAGACTCCATTTCAAAGGCTGCCTCAGCAGTCATTTGCAGGCAGGAGAAGATAGAGGGACCGTTTGGGGGTAAAGACATGTCAGTGAAGGAAGGCATGTTATTCAAGGGAGATAAGTGGGTAGTGCCTTCCCTGTACAGAAGGGAATTTTTAAAACTAGCCCATGAGGGTCCAGGGGCAGGTCACCCCGGGCCAGAGACCACATGGCAGCGAGTAGAGATGGCAGGATGGGGGCCAGGGCTCAGGGAAGACGTTCGCGACTTTTGCGCAAGCTGTCTGATTTGCGCAGCAAACAACCCAGACCCCCAGAAAAGGAAGGTTTCCATGGGACACATCAGGAGGGTGGAGGGGCCATGGCAGTCGATTCAAATCGACTACATCGGACCCCTTCCAACCGCTCAAGGGGGTTACAAGTACTGCTTAGTCCTTGTGGATGTGTTCTCAAAATGGGTAGAGGCCTTCCCTTGCAGAGCAGCCACCGCTATGGGCACGGCAAAAATCCTGGTTAGGGAGGTGTTCACCAGTTGGGGACTCCCACAGTTCGTGGAGTCAGATCAGGGGAGCCATTTCACGGGACAGGTCATGCAGTCCGCCCTTAGAATACTGGGCATCAAGGCCAAGTGGCATGTGGCCTACCACCCCCAGTCCTCGGGTCCGGAAGAGTGGTTGAACCGGACAATGAAGGAAAGGATAAGGAAGGAAACAGGGGACTCACCCAACCGGTGGGTGGAGGTTTTACCCCTGGTCCTTATGGGGATTCAGGTCAGCCAGTCCAGGAGTACGAGGTACTCTCCCCATGGGCTTATGACGGGCCGGGTCATGAGAACGCCCATGCACGTTATGGTCCCAGCCCTAACAGAGGTACAGCTCAGGGAAGTGAACCGGGACAAGTTCACCAAGAGGTTATTTGAACAACTTAGGCAGGTTCACTGGCAGGCAGCCAGAAACATGGGGGCCCAGCACCAAAGAAACAAGCTACTGCTGGAGCCTCGCAGGCATTGCGAGTGGGCAGAGGGGGACCAGGTAATGGTCAGGAGATATGCTAGGGTAGGGGTGTTTGAACCCTTGTATGCTGGCCCATACAACATAGTGGACAAGGCCAGTCCCATGGTGTATACCGTTCAGCTTCCCCGTAGAGTCAAATGGTTCCACATCAACCAGTGTAAATTGTTTGACCCCACAAGGGCTGGGAAAAGTAAGAAAGGGGTACATGTCAGGGAACAGGATCAAGAACAGACCCGGGTTGATGTGGAAACCATAGGGGAGCCAGGCGAGCCCACAGGTAGTCAGCCTGAAGTAGCCGGCTGTGTCCCAGGGCGAGGACTGGAAGCAGCAGGGAAGGATGCTGACTTCAGCCCTCCGCAGGCAGGTACCGTAGACTGTTTAAGAGAGGCAGATCTAGCAGAAGCAGAGGAGATGGAGGTATCACCTCTGGTGTGGGAACACCCGGTGAGACGTAGGAACAGGGTCACGAAACCCCCAGTAAGGTGGTCCCCATCCCTAATTAAACCTAGGCCTAGGGCATGCCACAGGAGGGCCGGGAAGGAGAGTGGCCGAAACAGGGCACTACGGTGTGCGGCTGGAGGGAGCCCAGTCTCCACAGGGAACGTAGGGGTATCTTGAAACCCCGTAGTGCAAAGGCAGGTGAGGGGCAGTCAGGCCCCTCAACAGGAGGAGTTCTGGCCTGCACGGGAGGGCCCAACAGAGGGATGGCCCCAGCGTGACGGGGACCAGTTATGAGTTGGCCACCCGGAGACGGGTGGCGTTGTATATAGCATTGGTTTGTGTGTAAGTAGATGTAGTTAGCGTAATTAGATATAGGGTTTTGTATAGATACAGCGGAGTACAGGGACAGACAGTACGGGAACGTCGGCTGCATCGAAGGGATGGGCTGTGGAAAAGTAGATCAGAACAGACAAAATCAAAACCCCGAATGCCATTATTAGGCGGATAGCTTTGTGGAGGCAAGGAGGTGTTTTGCTTTGTTTTCCAGATGGTAGCCCCGCCGTATGGATGATGGCAACGATGTGCCTCCGGGTGTGCGTGGCGCGTCGTGGGGACACGGAGAAGTCCATCCTATTTGACTGAAGTGCGGTTACCCGCATGGTGCCCCCACGAGACGGAATTATTATATCAGGCCCTGTTAAAAGACATGTTCCAGAAATTCCACAACCTGGATTTCGGGGACATAGACATAGAAGAGATGTACCGCGGGGGAGGGGATTTCACTATGGGGCAGAGACGAGGGGTGGTTAATGACGGGTTTATAGCATTTAACACGGGGATGTCCATTATTAATAGCATGGACAACGTAGAACTGGCCCTGCAGATCAATCAGTTGAAGGGCCAGTTACGAAAGGTTCTGGGGGAGGAAAATGTGGTGGTAGGATCGGGACTGCACGAAGAGGTGGCAATGACTACATCTAAAAGAAATCATAGCACAATTGGAGACACATGCAAAAACGATAAACACTTTGATTAAAGAGGACCGGAATGCGTCCGATCAGGCTGCACAGAATCAGGTGTGTGGGCTGTATGGTGCGTGGTTGTTGGGGGAGGGGAGGAGCAACCTGGAAGACCTGAGGCAAGGTCGGGTCCCCTCCTGGATAAGCAACCAGCACCTAGCAGCGCTACACCCTTATAACAGCACTTTGAGTCCTTGTCAGCTTCGTGTGGCCTCCGAGGCCTACCCGGTACCGGTGGATTGCGGAAAGTCCAATCACACCATAATGGGAGTGGTCGTAAGAATCCCGGTGATGGGAACCTCGGCACGACCAGCTCCTCTGTACCGAGTGGTGAACGTGGGAGTTGTTCGTGGGGGGGTGCATATTCGCTACGGGAAGGTCCCGCCCTAGGTCATAGTGAGGGAGCAAGCTGTGACAGGCATTGACCTTTCGGGTTGTCGGAACCGGGGAGCACAGGTAATCCTGTGTCCCCAGCACATGGGCGCTGAGGCTAGGCCTCAGTGTGGGTTCAGGGCTGTTGGGGCACAGCCTATAAACTGCACCATGGAGGCGATGGCGGCAGACCATGTCCCTCCACAGGTGGCGTATATAGGCAGTGGGACGTACTGTGTCACCACAAGTGCCCAGCGGTATCAGCACGGATCACAGCTGTGGTGCCCGATACAGCAGCTTCTGCTTTAAACCCTGGGCAGAAGTCCATGTGGCACAGCAGCGAATATTACCCATCCCGGAACCTTGTTCGGTTCACCTCTCGGTACGAGAAAATGTAACTGACTTATTTAACTATGTTGCCCATTTTGGGTATGATATTCCCCCAGTGAAGGAAAAATTAAAAAAGTTGCTGGTGGCGGTCGAGTTGTCGCACAAACACTTCTTCTCCCTGGAACAAAAGACACTGGATATCGCCAGGGACATCGAAGAGATCAAGTCTCCAAGTTGGTGGGACCTGGAGTCCTGGATCATAGTTCCAGCATGAGTCCGCATCGTGTCCCATGTTCTGATCATCTGCCAGATGATAATTGTGGTGTATTTGCTATGCATTAATTGCAAATTTAAAAGGCGGAGGAGGATGGCCAAATTACAACAGCTGGTAAATCGAGCCGCCCGACGTCGCTGTAACGACACCTCGTCGCTGTAAAATGTCTGTACTCTATTGCAATGGTTTTCGTACATATGTTGTGATCCCTGCATTTTCAGGGAATGATCGTGATGGTACTGTATGGTTTGTGGATTGATTTAAAGTAAAAGGTGTATTGTGTAAGTTAATGTGCTTCGAGGGCCTAGTTTAGCAATTAAGGGGTCTTTCGGGGTACATAATTTCACCATCTCGCCAGGAGTGTTTACAGCTCTTGAGGCTGGAGGAGTTGCTCACTAACTTTGTCAATCGATACGGTCCGTGCAAGCCTGGACGTATCGTAGGGGCATGTAAGTTATTGGGGCAATTCCTCCAAAATTATGGAAGAACTCAGATAAGGATATGGACATTTTTAAACCAGATTTGCTGGCTGCAACGGAAAAAACCCCAATCCACAAAGGAAGAACCAGTTTCGAACCTGTCTGTGGGCCTGGGCTTTATACCTCTCTGCGAATGGTGTGAGCAGGAAAGGCTGAGACGGAGATAACAAGATTATCTTGGAAACACAAAGGAAGGTACCGAGCCTCAGCAGACGGTGGTAAACAGGCCAGCAGCAAGCACAATCACCATCGTGGATGACCCATCCACCGGGACAATGGGAGCCCATCTAGGTGATGGGATAACGATCAGGCTGAGGGATCATGACATCAGCAAACCCCTTATCATCGGAAGCCTATTGTTCATGCCAGATCGAAACTGGGAATCATCAAAAGACCCTTTTGTCCAGAGGACCACCTGAGGGGTTTCAAGGGAGAAACTCAGGTATAAAAAGCAGGAGTCAAGCCAGAACTCCTCTCTCTTTCTGCTCTGCTGGACGGCTCGTGACCCTGCATCAATGTAGCTGTAAGTACCCCAGTGACCTGGTGAAGTTCCCGAAATAGGATATAGGTTGAGAGAAGAAGGGGAAAAGGGTGTAGTGGCAAGTAAAATTGTGTAAAGTAAGTTTTACGACGTGCCCGATAATTTTCCTTCCATAGTCTTAGTTTAAAGCATAAGTTTAGCCACGTATTATGTAGTGTTGGTGAGATTCGATTTCTCATTGTTTAATAAAGCCTGTAAATTTTAGACTTGCTTTGACTCCATCTTGGTTTCATAGAAAGGTCCTACACAATCTGGTCAATTCAAGTATTTATCATATTTCCCAAACGAGTCTACTATCTAGGGAATCCTTTTGTGGAGTTCCTGTTGCAAAGTCTGTAGGTGCCAATTCAACCTCAACATTTACCTGAGAACCTACAGACTGGAATGAAAGCAAGTCATTCTCAAGCCTGAAGCACTATCTAAAAAGAGGAATATCTAATATACATTATACATTACACTTATAGCAGTCATACACAACATAGGACATGGAAAGGTACAGCTCAGAAACAGGCCCTTCAGCCCCCACTAGTCAGTGTCGAACATGATACCAAGGTAAACTAATCTCACTGCCCGCACATTATCTGTATTCTTCTATTCACTGCACATTCACGCATCCATCTAAAAAACTCCTTAAAATGTGCTATCTTATCTGCCTACACTACCAGTCTTGCAGTGTGTTCCAAGCACCCACTACCCTCTGTAAAGAACTGACCCGCACAGCTCCTTTAAACGTTTCCCCTTTCACCTTAAAGATATGTCCTTTGGTCTTTGACATTTCCATCCTGGGAGAAATGATTCTGTCACTAATGAAATTAACATCATTTATTTGTAATATTATTAATATGAGAAATATAATGCAGAGATTTGATTTTAATAACATTGTATAGTACCTTTTTAAAAGTGTGGGCCAGATTTACTTTCCACTTTCAGTAATTGCCAGCTAACTCGAAAGAGGTAATTTTCCATGCAATTTACTCTACCACCCAATATAATGGGCCTTGTGTGACCATACTATATCCCACAGAGAGTGCAGCTCATACTGGGAACTCAGCATAAGCTAATCCCAAGAGCAAAGTCATGTATGTAATTGGTAACTCTATGCTGGCACATTGCAGTACCATTAAATCAGAAATGGTTCAATATATTTGAGCAAGAACTATCTCGTAATCAATGCAGACTTCTTTTAATTACTATACCCTGAAAATTCTGATGCTGAATTTCTCTTGAAGCAAGAAGTGCTTTAAACGCAATTAAAGAACAGGTTTGGAATCTGGTCCCTTTGACTCTGGATTTTGTCTAATGAAAATAGATTTAATAAAAGATCCCCCTTGCAGATGCTGGTAAGTTTATCCATTGGAACATGGTTCGATGTGTTGTTTGGTGTATATTGAAATAAGCTAAGCAATTTTATCAGGACTGATAAAGGATTTATACATTTCACCATTCTGAACACTACTTATAAGGTAAAATATCACCCAACTTCAATGCCATTGGACTCTAGTTTATGAGCACACAAAAATGCAGCACCGTAAGTATGTAATTAAAGTTATAATCCTTTCCCTTTTTATGTCTATGTTGATGTTTGAAACTAAAAGAAAATAATCATTATTTTGTCTGATTTAATGGGTTATTTTAATGTAAAGTTTTCTAACGGTTTAAATTTGAACTGTTGATAAACATTTCCATTCTAATCTCTTGTACTTATAATGCTGGACACATGAGTGATTTGAAATGACCAACCTTACAGAGCTTTGGGGGGGAACTCCGAACTGAATTCTGACCATGTTTTATTTGGAGTCAGCAAATGATATGTTTAAACAGCTGTTCACTAGAAATAAATGGCTAATGGGAAAATTTTACACTGGTGAATATTTACCAAGTAGCAAATTTATCAGTCCTTAATACAAGTGCTGACATTAGCCTTATATTCTGATGATGAATGTTTATTCTAAGGAATTTTGAATATAATGGAACGTGAAAGGGAGCAAGATATGGCATTTTTAAAATTCCTGTTGCTATAGGGTGATGGTGAAGTTTAAAAAAGAACTGCAGCAATGCAAGGTTTGACAATTCACTCTCCTTTGCTCATATATGTCTCTGTCAGTGGGACAAGTCCGGCATCCTGTCAGAAAAAAGGCTGAAGATGGGTCCAACCAACTGGAACAGGCTGACATCGATCTGGAGTCCAAAACTACAGCAGAGACCCAGGTTCTGACAGAGGTGCTAACCCTTCTCCTCCCAGGGTCTTGTCAATCATGGCTGGAGGTGAAGAGTTGAGGAGGGGAAGAGGATGAGACGAGCACCGCAGGAGGCCTCTAAGCCACACACGCGAAGCCGTAGAATCGGCTTTGTGTATGTGGTGTGTGAGAGAGAGAGAGGGGGGGGGGGGGGAGGGAGGGGAGAGAATGTTACTTCTCCGGAACCAGTTTTGCAAAAATCCAAGTTGTTTTCATTGGGAAGGTTTGTGGAAACACAATCAATTGATATAGCCCCAGGATTTGTGCGCTGCAGTTAGATTCACCGTTTCTGATGCATGCGCCGGCTGGTGAAGTGCCAATGGTTTTTGCCTCCGAGACGAACACGATAAAAGATGCTTACAAATCAATGCACCCCGTCTGTGTTCTTGCACAACGCGCCTTGCTCTATTTTTTTTTTTGACGGCTGCAAAGAGTTGGGTGAGAAATGGCTTGGTGTGTGGAGAGCAAGGCGGCAGGAGCTGTGTATCTGCGTGCTATTTACTGGAGTCCAACGCACCGCATCGCCGACCAGCACTCGCCTATCTAACCGAGCCACTTCTCTCCGCCTCCCCTTTGCAGGGCAGCAGCGTTTCGCTTTTTTTTTCCTGCTCTGCTGCGAGGTGACCCTGCTTTTGCGGAAGCTGGACGGCGCCAGCGATTTTCCGCCCTTTGTACAGCTGTCTGTGGCTCTAAATGCTGATTGGGGAAAAGAGAGCTGACAACTGTTTTGACGGCACAAGTCTCGCTGTATCAGCTTTATCCAGAGAGGTCTTCCTTCCAGAGTGCTTGGGGTAGCAGTCTGATGCTACCCAGGGAGATTGGTGTGGCGTTGGGCTATGCTTCTCTTACCCTCTTGTTTTGGTTTCAACATAAACGTTTCCACTTTAATTTTGAACCGGGGCAAGAGAGGCGGGATAAAATCGCAGTGTACATACAACACCTCTCAGAGTGCAATGGTCACAGCCTGCACCAGACGTTCATCAAAATGATTGTGCCCTAGCGAGGTATTGTTATAATATATTGCACTAATTTATGGCCATGTAAATAAAAGATTTACCAAACACTTGTTAATACAGACCAGAACCATTTTTAAAGCACATACAGATGTGAGAGCAGGCATTTATAATCTGCATTATATTTAAATGTGATTTATTATTGCTTCTTCCATTACCCCCACTGCATAATTCATAAATGATGTTATAGGAGCAGAATTAGGCCATTCAGCCCATCAAGTCTGCCCTGCCATTCAATCATGGCTGATATATCTTTACCTCTCAACCCCAGACTCCTGCCTTCTCCCACAACCCATGACAAATAATTAGTCCCATCATCTGATGGACACAAAATGCTAGATTAATTCAGCAGGTCAGGCAGCATCTCTGGAGAAAATGGACAGGCGATGTTTCAGGTTGGAATTGAGTCTGAAGAAGGGTCCTGACGCAAAACGTCACCTATCCATTTTCTCCAGGGATGTTGCCTGACCTGCTGAGTTACTCCAGCATCATTGGTATAAACCAGAATCTAGTTATTTTTATTTTGTCAACTTCTCCTTTTCTCGATTCCTCTTCCTTTTGGGAGAGTTGACATACATGTAGGCATGGTTCAATATTGTCATTCACATCAGAGAACCAAACCCTCTTGTTCTTAGACACGTTTGAGGAGCCTAGGTTTTGAATGTTATAAGACAAGACTGCACTTAATTAATGCCAGCTATTTAGGGTCTGAACAAATTGTCTTTATAATTTCTTATAAATAATAAGAACCGACAGCATGAAAACAATGTTAATTTAGTAGAGGCACAAGAAACTGCAGATGCTGAAATCACGAGTAAAATACAAGCGCTGGAGGAACTCAACGGGTCATGCAGCATCTGTGGAGGGAATGGACAGGAAATGTTTTGGGTCTGGACCCATCAGAAGAACGTCCTCATCCGAAACATCACCAGTCCATTCCCTCCCCAGATGCTGACTGACCCGCTGAGTTCCTCCGGCACTGTGTGTTTATTGACACAGCATGAAAACAGCCCCTTCGGCCCACCGAGTCCTCGCCGACCAACAATCACCCCGTACACAAGTTCTATCCTACAAACCCATACATCTTTGGAGTGTGGGGGGAAACCAGAGCACCCGAAGAAAACCCACGCCGTCACAGGGAGAACGTACAAACACGTACGTACAGATAGCACCCATAGCCAGGATCGAACCCTGGTCCCTAGTGCTGCAAGGCAGCAACTCTACCGCTGTGCCGCCCAGTCTTTTAATCTTAATTTAGTCCCTGTTGTATTCCTGACAAGCAAGTGGATTAACATTGCCATTTCTCCTCATCATCCCACAATTTTTTCCCCTTAAACAATGGGCCAGAAAAGAAAAGAAGTCAAACTGTTTGCATGTAGAAAAAGAGTTAGAGAAATGTCAGAGAGTGAGTGGATCTAGACATGTCTCCAACACCTGCCAGCTGTCAACCCCTGACTGGAAAGGGAGCAGATTTCCCCATCCTCTTATGAAGCAAATGGTGCACAGAATGGCAAATGGGAAGTAAGGAAAGCAGCTAAGTAAAATAGACACAATACAATTAATAGTCTGGGTGAATTGATGCTTGGAACTATCATGAGCACCGTGGTTAACTATCGCATCATCTTTCCCCGAATCTCTGGCTATCTTTGAATCTGCCTGAATTAAACATTCATTTTGCTTCATTTAAAAAAAATGATTATCAGAAAATGGTGGGAAAATAAGCTTTGAATTTTCAATCAGGTAGAAAATATATCACCTACTAGATTTCCCAAAGAAGAGAGAGCAATAAAATAAACATTCTCAAGAGTGGAGATAAAAAATGTGCGGATATTTTGTGCTTCCCTGGGGAGTTCTTCTGTAATTACAAAACCAAGTGCCTTTTAAGCGAACAACTCAAACATATGCAAATGATATTTGGCAAAGCTAGCCTTGGCAATGAGCCTTTTCACTTTCTTTTGACTTAAAATACTTGGCAGCTTTGCTAATCAGCCCAAACATATTTATTATTAGCAATTCTTTCTTTAGAATTAGCTAAGATTATTATTTTTTGCCTTTACTCTAGTTCATTAACTCTCGACATCGCACACTCTATATATTGATTTTTACCCCTGAGGTACTCCACAATTTGCAAAGTGTTTTAAACAGATGGGATCATAGAGTGCACACAACCAATGAATTTAAAACATTCTGGGCTGTTTGCTGTAATGAACAGAAAGATCTGTTGTTTCCACTCCAATCTGTTGATCACTGCAATTTTCCACCTTCCCTTGGCACACACCATAGAAATTTAAATTTGTAACAAAGATCTAACATGTTAGGCCAGGTTTCATTGGCTGCCCTGTTTTGCACAGTGGCGTAGCTGGTAGAGCTGCTACCTCACAGTGCCAGAGCCTGGATTTGATCCTGACCTTGGGTATGTATATGTCTGTGGAGTTTGCATGTTGTCCCTGTGACCACCAGGATTTCCTCTGGATGATCTGGTTTCCTCCCGCATCCCAAAGACGATCATCCAATACATTAGCACTATCCTACACACTTGGGACCATTTACAATTTTTTACCAAAGCCAATTAACCTACAAACCCTGCATGTCTTTGGAGTGTGGGAGGAAACCGGAGCACCCGTAGACAACCCACATAGTCAATGGGAGCACACATAGTCAGGATCGAACCTGTGTCTCTGTGTCTCTGACTCTGTGAGGCACGCCTCTACCGCTGCGCTATTGTGCCGTTGCTCAGTTCCAAGCACCAATTCTGGGAGTGTTGAGTTCCATCAGGAGCTAAGCGATGGAGCTTATTGAAATATATTGCAAGTAAAAGCGAGTAAGTTTGGGAGTCTCAATTTGACTGTGCTTGCACTGAAGTCCTAAACTTGCTGGAATTATTACCAAAATTTGGGGCATTATTATTTGAGATTTTTAAAGTTATTGGTCATAATTCATGTTTGGACTTGCAGCGATTACTTAGTTTCTAGCAGTGATACTTAGGTCTTATTTTGCTCTGAAAGGAATGAAAATCATTTACTCTCATCCTGCAACATCACTGTCTGGGTACTTCCTCTGAAAACATAATTCATTATTGATTTACCACCAATTACCTTCCCCATATCAAAACTTTTATTTCAGAAATATGAACTTGTATTCTGAATTGTCTTGGTGTGGACTTTATCATATTTTAAACTATAATACTCCTTATTCATGTAAAGAATGCCAAGTAAGAGTTTGGCACAAACTGAGTACAGAAAATGTGCCTTTAATTTGATAGTAAAACTTTTTTCCATGAATAAATTAAGTGCATATTGAAATTCCTGGGAGTATTGTGGGGAAGTGATTTCTAGATACAGACCTTGATAATAATCAGAAATGCATATTGGCCTTTTGCTTGAACTATTGCCCATAATTTCTATGAACTATATTGTGTAACGGGGAAAAAAAAAGGCAATGCCACTAGCAAAGAATGAAATGGCCAAATAGTAGCAGGATTCCAAACTAAACATAGCACAGCTGTGATCCCAATATTTCAACATATGCTTTCATTTCAACCAGGTAATTTACAATTGCAGTCAATCATACGCTATTTGAGTTACTGCCAATTATTTTGGTGCATTGCACAAGATAAGATGACGGATACTTTCCAGTCTTATTGGTAAGATTGATCATAATCTGGAACTTCTACTAACATGCAATATTGTTCATTAAATCTGGATTGACAATAATCATTCATCTTTGTCAGAGGCACTACTGATGAGAAAAATCATACTGGATCTGTGTGACTTTATTCCTTCAACAAGCCGTGGAAAAAGTATTGTCATACCTATGCAATGATGGAATTACTTCAATAATCTTTACGCTTGCTTTACATTCTAAGTGTCACTTGCATTCTCTGGGAAGTACTGAAGCCCGAATAAGGAACAATTTAAATCATCACCCAAGCACAGTCCGCTGTTTAGCTCTTGCATATAGTTTATGCAGAGTATATATGGGAGATAATTTTTCACCATCGCTTTCTGCCAGTACATTCCACAGCCATCTGTGTAAAAGAAAAGGCTCTTAACTTCCCCTTTCATTAATACAGTGATGTACTTGAATTTATGCCCTCTGGGCACTGAATTACCAAAGGGTCAAAATAGCTTTTCCACTTACTTTCATATAAAGCAATTCTTAATTTTTAACAGCCCAATCAGATTTCTTTATGAACATCCATCGGAAACACTAATGACAAAGTTCAGCTGTCCTTTTATAACTTTGGCCAGTGGCCGACACCTTGATGTCAAAATTCATTAGTGTCTCAATTAAAATGCAACAGGGATGTGGCCTTGGGACCTCTCTGTGCTTAGAGGCATACGCACAGAAACATGTCCTTCTGCCCAACTCGTCCATACCGACCACGATGCCTCATCCAGGCTAGTCCCATTTGCCTGGATTTGCCCACTTTCCTCAAAACCTTTGCTATCCGTCCAAATGGCTTCTAAATGTTGAAGATAGACACAGAATGCTTAAGTAACTCAGCGGGTCAGGCAGCATCTCCGGAGAAAAGTAACAGGTGACGTTTCGGGTTGAAACCCTTCTTCGATGTAACCAGCATTTGCAGCTCTTTCCTATAAGTCTTTTAAATGTTGTTATTTTATCTCAACTACTTCATTTGGCAGTTTGTTCCACCACTCCTCTGTGTGAAAATGTTGTCCCTTTGCTTCCCTTTGAGTCTGGTTGGATGTTGGGCCTCAAACCGCAACAATTTATTGGGCCAAAACTCCTGCTGGATGACAGGCTTGCTGTTCGCCTGCCCTTGAGCCATTTGTTTCTTCCTGCATAATCCAAGTGGTGGTCATTCTCTAGGGGAGGGGGAGTGACGTCCAGTTGTTTGGCGAGAGGCAGCATAACATATGGTCTCTTTAAACTTAAGTGGCAGGTTTCAAATCCAGATGGATAAGCAGGGAATGGATGGATGAGGATTATGTGCAGGCAGATAAGAGTTGGTCTTCTCATCATTTTTGGCACAAACTTGGTGGGCTGAACAGCCTGTTCCTGTGTTGTGCTGTTCTATCAAAGATAGGACACAAAAAGCTGGAGTAACTCAGCGGGACAGGTAGCATCTCTGGAGAGAAGGAATGGGTGATGTTTCGGGTCGAGACCCTTCTTCAGAGCAATGGACCATTGTAGGCTCCACATTTCCTTGATCATCATTGATTTTTGCATATCCTTCATTCATGCGTTCTATGTACCAGAAACACAATTTTGTTTGAACTTATTTATTTAGTTCAAATGACAATAAACGATTCTGATTCTGATATCTCTTGTTTCCCTTTCCCCTAACACTCAGTGTGAAGAAGGGTCTCGACCCGAAACATCATCTATTCCTTTTCTCCAGAGACGCTGCCTGACCCGTGAGTTACTCCAGCTTTTTGAGTCTACCCTGATGTACTCTTGTAGCCTCACTATTTATGTTAGCATTTTGAATCCAAGATGATGACCCAAATGTAAATGGCATCAAGAAAGTTTAATGTATTGATATTATATGCCCCCCCCCCCCCTCCCCACCTCACCTGTATCCACCTACCACTTTAGTTTAGTTTAGTTGGAGATACACGGTATAAACAAGTATTTTGGTCCCCTGAGTCCGCGCCGACCAGCGAATCCCATTTACTGCAGTATCTTACACACACGAGGGACTATTTACAAATTTTTTACCAAACCCTAATTAACCTACAAACCTGTATGTCTTTGGGGTGTGGGGGATAACCGGGGCACCCGGAGAACACCCACGTGGTCACGGGACGAACATAAAATTCCATACAGACATCATCCGTAGTCAGGATCGAACCTGGGTCTCTGGCGCTGTTAGGCAGCAACTCTACCTCTGCACCACTGTGCCAGGCTTTGTCGTGTCCCTGCCTCTCTTCCAGCTCTCTCCACTCCAACCCCTCCCCCCACCAATCCCCCCACCCCCCACCACCACCACAATTAGTCTAAAGAAGAGTCCGGACCCAGAATGTCACCTATCCATATTCCCCTAGGTCGCACCTACATCCAGTGTAACGAATGGCAGCGCATCGTTTTCATATCTTTTTGAGGCACCAAATAACAAAGCAAATTCTGAACCCAACATTAGGAATCATTTCCATGAACGTGCCAATTTTAGGCAGCTTTCAATAGTTTCAGAAGTTTCAAACACTATTTTGGATCATTTTTCAGGAGTACTTTGTTGTGCAAGGATTAATCCTTGGAACATCCTTGGACTGTTTTGCATGTCTAACACCGTCAAAACAAGAAAAAAAACTTTAATTATTTTTTACAAAATTTACAAGTTATAATTTAAAGCTGTTAACACAATAGAATTATCGTGAGCCCTCAGTCAAAAATGCCAACAAAAGGGTTTATTTTCAAGAAAACATTGTGAGGTTTATCTCAACATTTTAAACAGACTCTACTTTGGAAAGGTGGTTGAGTTTTTCCATCAGCGAACATGCATGTTCTGCTACCAGGGTACTTAAAAGCCACACAGAGCTTTTTAACAGCAAAAATGTTTTACATTCCTATGGTTTAATTATAGTTATTAATCATGTTGATTTATCAACACATGATAAATTCAGTGCCTCCACATTTAAAGTAAAAATCAAGAGTAGTTAATCTTCTCGATACACTTCTCTACATTAGATAATGTAATAATTTGCCTCCATGTTGCAGTCAATTTGAAAATAATATTGAAAGGAAAATGGAAAATACCTCCAGAGAGTGAATCGAAAGTTAAAAAAAACAGAAAATATTGGAAATATTGTGCAAGGCAGAAAACATTTGTGGAAAGTGAAAGAGAGTTAAGAGTCTGAAGGATGATTCTGACCCAAAACATCACCTATTCATTTTCTCCAGAGATGCTGCCTGACCCAATGTGTTATTCCAGCATTTTGTGTCTATCTTCGATATAAACTGGTATCTATCTGTAGATCCTTCCTACATATACAAAGTTAAGGTTTCAGGTTGATGACTTTTCATCAGACAACCTCTCCATGAGATGAATCCTCCTGAACCGTTCGGCACAGACTTGTAGGGCCGAGATGGCCTGTTTCCGTGCTGTAATTGTTATATGGTTATATGGTTAACCTGACATGCTGTACTTATCTGGCTATACTTCTCAGGGCTGCACATAAAGGGGCAAACTCACTGACACTCTGTCCTCATAGGTGGTGAGGCATAACAAGACCTCAGCAGTAACTTACCCTGAGGCCCGTCCACCTCTCCCCCCCTCTCCCCTCCTCTCCCACTCAGATTGTCCAGACTGCTTTTGATAAGGAGTACAACTATCAAAGACCATGAAACCATTATTTTAATATTGTGTTTCTAAAGTTCCTGATAACCATGTGTAAATATAATAAAATAACTGGAAAATATTTTTTAGGTTTAGGTTTCCTGTTATCATGTGTACAGTTCAGTGGAAATACAAAGCTTCATTTTGCATGCTATCCATTCAAATCTGATAAGCTATACATGAATACAATCAAGCCAAACTCAAGTATACTAGGTAGACTGAAGGGACAGATACAGAGTGCAGAATATAGTTTCCAGCATTGTAACGCAACATACCCAGATACCAATGTCCGCAATGAGGTAGAGGCAAACTTATGGAAGGACCATTCAGAAGCCTATTTTTATTGATTCAGCGTGGAAGTTGTTTAGCATGGCAGCAAGCCTAAGGTTAGTAAGATTGGTCCTTGCTTATTTATATTGTATTGTTAATTGAGAAATCAAGAAAATCAAGCAGAGTTGTTCAGGAATGAAGGTAATTAAAGGCAATAAAGCATTTACAAATCAAGCTAAAAAAATAATTTAATTAAATCACGTTCCTTCACATTGTCCTGATTGAGAATCCCATTTAACTGTATGGCTTATCGAGTCCTGCAACCTGGCTGAGCGTTGTCATAATTCAGATAAACAGTACGGATACTGGCCCCACAGACCAAATCGTTCTTGCCGACCAAGTTGTTTAACTGATCTAGTCCCACTTGCTAGCACCTGCCCCATATCCCTCCAAAATTTTCCAACATGTCTTTTAAACATAGTTGTGATTCTGCCTACCTCCACCACTTCCTCTGACAGCTCATTCCATGGACGTACCATCCATTGTGAGAAAAAACTGCCCTTTTTAAACTTTCCAAATGATAGCTTTATTTGTTACATTGGTACACCAACAGTTTATGCAGTGCTGGAAGAAGCCATTGCAGCACATCTAGGCTTTGGGGTAGTGCCTTCTCGTAATCCATTCCTGAACCTCCAAAACACCACCTTCAGGTGCCTCATGCGACCTGCCCCTTTTGTGTTTCTCCTTTTGGCTTTTGCACTCCAGTTATACTTTCTCTTGGCAGGGTAGGCACATTTACCACAGGTGGATTTCTGCAGGTGAAATGCTTTAGCTCCACACCGCCGGCAAAGAGTGTGAGGCTTGTTCCGCTTTTTACCAAATGACGATGTTCCCTTCGTCATTTTCATAGCCCGCTCAAACTGCCCTTCAGGAAACAAGCCTGTCAGGCCTCTCCTTATAAATCAAACCCTCCAGACTCACTAACATCCTTGTAAATCTTTATTTCCACCTTTTCCAATTTAATAACATCCTTCATATATCAGAGCGGTCAGAACTGTACACGGTGCACAAAGTGTGAACTCAACAACATTGCCTACGGCTGTAATATGATGTCCACAATCAACCCCCTGGCCAATGAAGGCAAGCATGCCAAACACCTTCTTCATTGCCCTGTACACCCTGTGTCACCACCTTCAACAAACCATGGACCTAGACCTTTGAGTCTCTCTATTCTACATTTCCCAGTCTCTACCGTTTACTGTGTCAGTGCTGACTTGGTTTGTCCTACCACAATGCAACACCTCGAATTTATCTGAATTAAACTCCACCTCCCATTCCTCAGCCCATTGAGATCAATTGTAATTATAGATAACCTTCTTCACCAACCACTATACCAACAATTTTATTATCATAAAATGGCCTCGCCTGTCTTTTCGTCTTTTTTTTTGTTATTTTTAGTGTATTTTAAAAGTTTGTGTTAATGTTCTCTGGTTTGTTTCATGGGGGGGGGGGGGAGCGGGAGACTGACATTGAGCCCCAGCACGGGGACGTGGACTTACCATTGGAGCCGATAACCTTGCCTGGGATCGCTGCTCCAACTACGGCCTGCGGATTGCAAGGAGTTTGCAGTCTCAGGTAGAGACAGATGCCAGAAAGCTGCAACGAGCAGAAGATTCGACCAGCCCCGGCCCGGGATTGATTGCCCGGCGCGGGGGAGCTAAGACTGCCCCCCCCCCCCCACCCCCCCCGATGCGGAGCTTGATTGCCCCGACGTGGAGGGCCTGACCACTGGCTACGGGAGCCAAGATCGCTCCGTCAACAGAAGGCTTGAGGGCCCTGACCGCAGTTGAACAAAGAAGGGAAGAGACTGAACAAGGCTCACTGGTCTGTAGTTCCCAGGATAATCCTTAAGTTGATTATCACTACATGTCCTGTGCCTCCCTCAGTCATAATAATGTCCCACTTTCATGTTCCTATCCGTGTCCAGAGTTCATCTGCCTCACTAAAAAAGACACAAAATGCTGGGGTTTCTCAGCAGGTCAGACAGCATCCCTGGAGAACATGGATAGGTGGCGTTTCAGGTTGGAAACTTTCCTCAGACTGATTGTAGAGAGGTAGGAAAGAAGGCTGGAAAAGAGGAGGGTCAGGAAGTAGCATGTTCTGTTCATGTTCATGCTCATGTTCTGTCCTGCCCCTCCAGATTTCTTTCCCACCCCCCTGCAATCAGTCTGAAGGAGGGTCTTGACCTGTAACATTGCCTTTCCGTGTTATTACGAAATAAATGTAGATTTATACCAAAGATAGTCACTCAGCGGGTCAGGCAGCATCTCTGGAGAAAACGGATGGATGACCTGTCGGGACCCTTCTCCAGAACTACCGCTTGACACGCTGAGTTACTCCAGCACTTTGTGTCTTTCTTTGGTATAAACCAACATCTGCCTTTCGTTGTTATTGGACTTTCCTCATTCCTGTCCATGCTCCTGCCTTCCTAGCTATCTTACCAGAGTGATGCTGGGGAATCGCAGCTTGTCTGGGCTCTGCCAGACCATTTTATATGGGAGTGACCAATTTTGGAACTGATGTCCACAGGGGATAAGATTTCCCTCTCTGTTATGAAGTCTTTAACAGAGCACAATATACTAAACCTCTTCACTGTAGTGTGTTCAAACAAAACCTAAAGATAAGCCACAATGGAGATAATTGGGCATGTGCCCAAAATGTATAGTGGAAGTGATAGGTTTTAAACAGTGCCTTAAGGGGAAAGAAGTAGACAGGCACAGAGTGAGGGTGAGGGAGGGAGTTCCAGACTTAAGGTTTTGGCAGCTGATGGCTAGACCACCAGTGGCAGGATAATTAAATTCACAGATCTCAAAGGAGCTAGAATTGAGCCGATCATTTGGAGGGTTAGAAGGCTAGAGGCTATCAAGGAATGGGATAATGCAAAACCTTGGATAGGTTTGGAACCATACTAATCACGCTACAACATGATGCTATCCTATTAATTTTTTTTATTAAAGCAGGACTTGAATCAGGACTAAATTATAAATGACGAACTAAATAGCAGAACATGGCTGAACAGGAAAAATATGAGCACTAATTCTCCGTTGAGTTTAAGTGCAATGAAAAGATTATGATTGATTGATGCACAAGTGGTATTTGAGGTCAGAAGTGCTCACGGCAAACTTCACACCCTGATCTCATCAGCAATTTGGGATCATATTATATCTCTGTTAATGAAGGATAAGACGTTGTTTTTTTTTGGAGATTTACCTGTAAATGGAATTCTCAATAAATTTACAGCTGGTAGGAGTTTATTGGACCATTTTAGGTTGTAAAGAACCACCTGCTTCGGGCTATTCTGGCCGTAGTACTGTTCACTAGTGCAGCTTCGGGAAAAGCCATTTGGCCCATCCTTTAGAAGAGTGACCTTGCGATTTGGTAATCGACTCCATCATTCTTTCCCCCATTCCTTCATTTTATTTTCTCCTTCGCATATATATTTAATTTATTTTTGAAGATTGTTATCTGTTCCTCCATACATTTCATTTTCAAATTCTTTCATTTCATTTCAAATTCATCACGTCGTAAACATAGAACATAAAACATAGGGGTTCGATCCTGACTATGGGTGCTGTCTGTACAGATTTTGTATGTTCTCCCTGTGGCCACGAGGGATTTTTCTGCGTGTTCCGCTTTCCTCCCACATTTCATAAATGTGCAGGTTTCTACAAATTGACCCTAATGTGTAGGATGTGAAACTGGGATAACATAGAACTATAGTTAATAGTATATATTATATCGTTGATCGGTGCGGACACGATGGGACAAACGGCCATTTTCAACGCAGTATCTCTAACCTAACCTAAACTAAGCTCAACTAGATGAAGTGATTGTAATCAGGGGGGGGGGGGGGGGGGTGTCAAAGGTTTAAGACAATCAGGAGAAGATCGAGAGGTATTTTGAGGATGGATATCTTTTCACTCAGATGGATGGTTGAAACCTGGCACATACTTCGTAAGAGGGTAGAGGAGGCAGGTATGCTCGGAGCAGACAAGCAGTATCTCGATGAATATTTGAAATGCCATTAAATCGAAGGTTGCCAGGCTGAGTACTGGAAACTAGTATTGATATAGGTAGGTGTGTAGGAAAGAGCTGCAGGTGCTGGTTTACACCAAAGATAGACACAAAATGGTGGAGTAACTCAGCGGGACAGGCAGCATTTCGGGATGGAAGGAATGGTTGACATTTCGGGTTGAGACCCTTCTTCAGAGTGAGAGAGTCTCGACCTGAAACATCACCCATTCCTTCTATCCAGAAATGCTGCCTGTCTCACAGAGTCACTCCAACATTTTGTGTCTATCTTTAATATGGGTAGGTATTTGATAACCAGCACAGATGCAGGCCTCTATCCATGCTGTATGATCCTACAACTTTATGTGCCCTTTCATAGGACATGTGGAACATTTTACTTCTATTCCCCTCAACTCTGCGATTTACCCCATATTTTGCAGTCTATCTTGAAAATGTATCTGGAATACGTGGAATTAGTCTAATTAATCGCTTTAATACTCTCTGAAATGTTTTCATACAATCCCATGCAAATATGGTGCCCAGGATTGAACAAAATGCTTTATTTGTGACCACATAGGTTGGTTTATTGGCTTATTATTGTCACATGCACCGAAATACCCAGTGAAAGACTTTGTTTGGTGTGTTATCCAAGCAGATCATACCATACATGAGCACAATAGGCAATGCACAGGAGAAAATAAACCGAGTGCAGGATAGAGTATTACAGTGACGGAGAAAGTTTTGTGCATAGTTAGCTTAGCTTTCTTACTTTTGCACTCTTCATCAAGGTTTGAAAATCTAGATTCCACCACATTTGTATTAGATATACCCATTTGAGTGGAAAGTCATCATTTACTGTCCATCTTGATTCGCCCCTACATTGATTCAGCTGCGACGAAGACACTGTGCATGTCCACAGTGGCCCTGGTGTTCTCAGCCGCCGAGTACTGTGCCCCGGTCTGGTGCCGTAGCCCTCACGCCAAGAAGCTGGTGCTGCCCTCAACAGCACCCTGCGGACTGTCTCAGGATGCCTACAAGCCACCCCAGTAAACCAACTGCCCGTCCGTGCTGGCATCGCCCCAGCCAACATCAGACGAGAAGCAGCCACGCTGGCCCTCTCTCGAAAGGCACAGACCAGTGAATCCCACCTCCTCCATCAGATCGTCACAGAGACACCACGACGAGTACGCCTCAAGACACGGCAGCCCCTTTGCTACGCAAGCCCAAGAGCTGCTCTGCACAACACCGGCTGACGCTTCTAAGGCCGCCTGGGTCAAGGCCAGATGGAGAGACCAGTGGAAGTCAGCGGAACCATCTAGGCTACACCATTACATCAATTACCCCATGGACGTCCCTGGCCAGGACCTGCCCTGAAAGCAGTGGACAACCCTCAACCGCTTGAGGACAGGCATCGGACACTATGGAGTAGTGATAAAGAGGTGGGCAGCGCCACCAGCGAGTGTGGGGACCCAACACAGACAGTGGAGCACATAGTCACCAGTTGCCCCAAACACCGTCCACCGAATGGTGAACGAGGTCTGATTGACCTGGACGATGACACGTTGGCCTGGCTCGCCTCAACGGAGCTGCAGGTCTAAAAGACATACAACAGAAGAAGAAGAACATTGGGATTCAAACTAATATCTGTAGATCATGGGCCAGCAACTAAAATGTTGTCCAGTATTTCAACTATTAGCGATTGCTTTGTAAACTGGTCCTTCCACTCTTAAAAGATCGTGCATGAATGCATCCAACATTAAAATTATATCCTTTAAATAGATTTTTTTCTTATCAATATTTAGGCATATTTTTTTAAAAGGCAGGACTGATATTGCTTCTATCATGGGTAAATTTTTGAAATGCATTGAAAGCTTGAAGAAACTGAGATCAAAAGATAAAATCGTAACCATAAGACCATAAGAGCACAATTAGGCCATTTAGCCAAACAATTCTGTTGAGTTAGTGAGGTTGTGCTGCTGCCACACAACTCCAGTAAATGGAGTTTCATCTTGTCCTCGGGTTTTGTTCATGTGGAGTTCGTACGTTCTTTTTGTGACTATGTGGGTTTCCCTGTGTGCTCCAGTTTCTTCAAATGACCCAAATAACTGCTGGTTGTTAGGTTAATTGGCTGTTATAAATTGCCCATAGGTAGCAAGGTAGCAGGAGAATAAAGGGTATTTGACGGGCAAACTATCATTTTGTCGCCTTATGCATAGCCTTTGTCGTGCCATCTGCAAATCTAAACCCCTCTCACCTGCATCCACCCATCACCTGCTAGGCTTTGTTCTGCCCCACCTCTTTTCCCGTTTTCTCCACCCAACTACAATCAGCGTGAAGAAGAGTCCCAACCTGAAACATCACTTATTCTTGTCCGCCAGAGATGCTGCCTGACCCGTTCCTCCAAAGCTTAATGTTCAGCTGTAGTGAATGGGCATGTGTGAGAGAATAAGTTACAGGGAAATAAGTTGGAGAACGGGACTGATGAGAATGCTCTGAGGAACGGCTGAGTTGAATGGCCTCCAATAAATATGAGAAACAATGCAGATTTTAAATGAGCATTCTTCAAGAATCGTGCAGGTTGCTTTCAAAGTGCCATGTCCTATCCTAGGGTTCTGTGCATAGATTTTTTGTCCAATTTTGCAACAACAATGAAAAAGACCAAGAAAGCAAACGTGTGGCTGGAGATGGGGTGAATGTCAAAATGGATTCATGATTACACAAAAGGAAATTTAAACTTGTACAAAAAATAATTAAGATGGATTCATCTACAATATCACTACAGGTTTCCAGTTGGTTGCTCTTAGAGATGTTTCTAGAGTGATAACTAAAAAGAAAATTCATTTTGACAAGGATGATTAAAAAAGAGGATTAAAAAAAGCACACTTCAACTGAGTAAAAAGTAAATATTGATAAGTCCAAATGCCATACATAACAGGTTTTTTCTTCTGTTATCTCTCCATGGGGTTGACATCTTTCCCAAAAGAAGTCCAAAGTAGACTCTGCAATCCAACTGCAATGGTAGAGCTGCTGCCTCACAGTGTCGTTGAAACGGGGTCGATCCTGACCTCTTGCATGGAGTTTGCATGTTCTCCCTGTGACCGTCTGGGTTTCCTTCGGGTGCTCCGGTCTCCTCCCACATCCAAAGATGTCCAGGTTTGTAGGTTAATTGACCTCTCTAAGTTGCCCCTAGTTTGTAGCTGGTAGATGAGAATGTGGAGCAAAATAGAACTTGCATAAACGCGTGATCAATGTTCAGTGTGGCCTCATTGGGCTGAAGGGCCTGTTTCCGTGATGTATCTCTAAACTAAAACTTTGCATTTGCACTCAGTTTATTATCTCACGGATCTCATGTGCTTTTCATTAACAGTTTTTTTTTCCTCCAACATGTTCTCTTGCATTCAGGAATTCATGCGTTTATGAAGTTCAAAGCAAGAATTAAATTTCAGTAATCTACAAGCTCAGTTGGAGTTTCTGAGGATATGGATGTACCTCTTGATTATGCAGAGGTCACAAACTTAAAATAATTGGTCAAAAGCCAAGAGGGAAATAGAGTAATATATTTTTAACACAGCAACTTGCTATGGTCTGGAATGCATCATTCAAAGAGTTATGTAATAAACTCCAAGGGCAATCAATTTAATATTAAAAGTGACAAACAGTTACAAGGCTTTGGAAATTGGGTGGGGTAATGAAGGTAATTGCAGGCTCTCTCAGAATGCTGGTATACAATACAATACAATTTATTGTCATTTGGTGTTAGCACAATGGGCTGAAAGGCCTTCTGTAAGTTTTTTTAAATTTTATTTCGAAGTCACGTGATTGACTACGTGAAGAGCCCGCCAGCCCGCATGCGTGTCAATTCATCAACACTTGGCGCGAGTAGCAGAGCAGTTCGAAACTGCTCTGACAGGTAAGAGAAAAATCTCTTTCAGGAACGGCCGCTGCTCCGAAAATAGGGGCAGCGGGCCCGGAGAAGCTGGCACAGCTTGTTCAACTGCCGCCGTGGAGGCGCCGTGGAGCTGGCGGAATAAAAATAGCGGCCAACGGCGCGGTCAGGACTGCTACCATCGTGAAGGCTCAGCAGGAGCTGACGGCTGTAATTAGCTGCTGCCGTTTCGGCCGGGGCAGCGACCGAGGCCGGGACTGCCGCGGAGGCTGAACAGGAGCTGGCATTTTTTAAAATAGTGGCTGCCGGCTCGGCCGAGTCAGCATCCACGGCAGAAGCTCGGTAAGAAGCTGACGGCTTCCTTTCACTGTCTCTGGAAAAGATCAGGTTGATGCAAAGACATTGGTAGGGTGCCTTGCATGGCAACCTCTGTAAGCTCCAAGTAGGAACAGCTTGGCTACCCTGGCTCAGGGTAGACCATCTTACAACTGGCTGGTCATATGGAACATGTTGAGATAATCAAGCTGCTCAGTAGAGTGAGGTAGTTTAAGGTTTCCCTCAACGCATGTTTAATTCTTTCTGCTCAGTTAGTAGAGTTGTGAGTTCGTTGGGAACATCATTGCCATCCTCTCTGGGATAGGTAGCTACCAGCAGGAAGCCGGTTTGGCATGTAGCATTTTTATTTGACCTGCAGGTTCATGTTGTGAATAAAAAATATATATATAATAATCAGTAGGCTCTCAATACCAGTATTCCAGATTGAGTGGCTGGTCGAAGAGAGAGTGTTGCGCACACTGGCGACTGAGACAGGTGGTTTCAGTCAGAGGACTGCGGAGCAACACCTGGTTCAGGATTGCATTATGCTATTTTCCATTCTGAGGAAGAAGGCTGAGGTTTCGTGGTGACTCTGACAGTCAAGAGTTAACATGGGATGCGTATTCCCACATCAACTGGATGTTGTGTTTCAGCTCTAGCCATCAGGATCTGATTATATGTTATGAGCGAAATAAATAAATAAATAAATAAATAGATAAATGCATCTTCTGCGGTGAGAGAAGCCAAAGGTTTCCGTCCGTAAGGTCAATAAAGGAAATGATGGTTACCCAAGTGGAATCAGAGACATCTCACAAAGGATGAGTAGTCTGCCCAAGAACAAAAGGGGTATATTTCTGATATTTCTCAAGGTTGTAGCAAAGTGGAGCATGCCAAATCAGGTTAGGATTTGGCTAGTCTGATCATGTGTCTCGTTACCCACTTTACGATGGATAATTGTCTTTCAGCAATTTAGCTGATTCAGAGGATTAGGGCCTCAATCAATCTTGAAGATGCATCCTTTGCCATATCTCTACATGAGCGGCACAGATATATCTGGTGTTTTGATGTCAAAGCCAGTGGTGCGAAGTTTAGGCTCTACCTAGGGGTTGGCTTCAGGCCCAGGCTATTTACAAAGATTCTAAAGCTAATGCTGCCCTACTCAGATCAAAGGGGCATTGTGTCATGGAGTTTATAGACACGCAAATGTTGTAACTGATAAGACTCAGGGGTTTATCAGCAGATGCCTCTTAAGATATAAAGGATGAGGCAACATGAAATTTAATAACGCCAAATTTGCCTACTCATTCAGAGTGTCCATGATAAATGCGGGTGAATGAAGCTCCTATTTACTCGAAGTCGCGAGAGATGGCTAGCTCAGCCTATTTCTCATGCAGCTAGCTCTGCACGATTGTATGGGAAGTTTGTGGAGAAGACATGTGAGCTACTTTTAAACAGAAGTAGCAGAGGTTTGTGTTTCTTTCAGTTTGCGCTCAGAGAAGCGATTATGTTATAGTACAATTGACACTGCTTGTGCTGCTTTGTCATTCTCTATAGTGCCATAGTGGGACAATAAATGATCGGTTATTCTCCCGTTGTTGACCAACACCATGCAAGGTATCTTTTATATGACTGCTCTAAAAGCCTAGACTCATAGTAGTGTGCAATGTATATCAGTAAATTATTATGCAGATATTCATCTGCTGTTTTCCTAATGGGAGCAGAATCTTTTAAGTTGATTATGCTTTAGCAGCTGATTTCAGCACAAAGAACACACCCTTTACTCAATATCTGGCTCAGTCTCTGGGTCAGAACTGACATGAGGGTAGCTTGTTATGGGAATGATCTCATAAAGCTAAACAGACATGGTTGGGTACAAGTTGGAGTTGACAGCATACCCACCAGATCGGAGATTGGGGGTGTTATTATGTATACAGGTACACTGAGCTTGCTGGTACCTATGAGATGAAGGATATTTTCTTCATTGTTATTTAATAGTTTTTCAAGAGATTGTTGGTGGAACATTAGCAGCCAATAGAATGGATATTCCCATTTGTCCATCTTCTTGCTACAGCAGGAGGTTTACATAGTGCACTTTCAGAAGTTATAAAATTTTGGTTGAATATGCCTGGATGATTGCAGACAGAATTCTGTACAGTGTTGCATGAGTTATTGTCTAACTCAAAGCCAATTGGGACTATGGTCCGATTAAGAGCAATGCAAATTAGCATCATGTTAATAATCCACGTCTTTCTACCATTTATGGGTTTATCTGTTTAAATGTTTCTCACACAGATTGGGTTACTGCATGAAACCACATAGCTTTGAAGGCTTCACGTAGTCACTCACGTGACCGAAATAAAATAGAAAGATTAAACAAAACTTACCGTTTGAAGTTTGATCTTTATTTTATGAGAAGTTGAAGTGAGAGATTACGTGCCCTCCACCCAACCCTGATTCTCATAAAGATCATCCGGTAAGTCTAGGGTTGTTAATCTTTCTATAGTTTAAGTCCTGCAACTGGTCTGTGGTTTCATACTGTTGCTCTGAAGATTGATGCGCATGCGGGATGGTGGGCTCTTCACGTAATCCCTCACTTCAACCTCTCATAAAATAAAGATCAAACTTCAAACGGTAAGTTTTCGTTTAATCTTTCTATTAAAAGGTACAGCATGGAAACAGGCCCTCCAGCCCATTGAGTCCAAAGCAGCCATCGATCACCCGTTCACACCAGTTCCCCGTTGTCCCACTATTACATCCACTCCCTACACATGAAGAACAATTTACAGAAGCCAATGAATCTATAGAGCAGCGTGTCTTTGGGATGTAGTAGGAAACTGGAGCACCTGAGGAAACCCACATGACCACAAACTCCACACAGACAGCAACTGAGATCAGGATTGAACCTGGGTTTATGGCACTGTGAGGCAGCAGCTTTACCTACTCTTAAGCCAATCCTTTAGTATTGAGGATCATTTTCTTCCAGCCCAGTTTTGTGGGTTCTGAGATGACCGAGGAGGCTAGTACGGGAGCCACAGATGGGACAGGAAGTGCTTGAGAAGGTGCTCCCTTAGATAGATCCAAAATGCTGGAGTAACTCAGCAGGCCAGGTAACATCTCTGGAGAAAAGGAATAGGTGATGTTTTGGAGCGGAACGCTTCTTCAGAAATATCCCAAAATGTCGCTTGTTCCTTTTCTCCAAAGATGTTGCTTGACCCGCTGAGTTACTCCAGCATTCTATGTCCATCTTCGGTATAAACCAGCATCTGCAGTTCCTTCCTACACAATCAGCTCCCTAATCCAGGCCACATTGTTCACATGTATGACACAAGACACTCTGTTACAAGGAAGAGGCCACCATGAAAACATTTCAGGACATGCTCAAAGACGTCTTGTAGAAATGTTCTAACCTTTGAAAACCTTTCACGATCGTTTACGTGGTCTATGCTGGTTCTCAGCATTAAGATGCTGAACTACTCCTCCACTTGGAGTAGTCGTGGCCCATAGATTACCAAGATTCTAGGAGGGCATTGTATTATTTCAAGGCGGCTTTGAGTACATCCTAGAATCTTTAATCTGACAGAGCTTGGAACTAGAACTTGGATCTGTTTCAGGAGCCTGTTGTCAGACACACAATCAGCTTGGCTTGTCCAACAGAACCAACCGAGTGTGATTAGGACTTCAACGCTGGAGATATTGGCCTGAGAATGCTGCCAATGGTATGCGTATCCTTCCGATTAAAATAGAGGATTTTGCAAACAAAAAAATGAATGGTCACGTAGTCAGGATCGAACCCAGGTCCCTGGTCTGTAAGGCTGCAACTCCACTGCTATGCTACTATGTCATGTTTGCGATCCACATATCCTTTAAATTCCTTTATTGATCCCATCTTAAATATACACAGTGACTGAACAGTCACAGTTCTCTGTGTAGAGAATTCCAAAGTCTTACATTTAGATAATACATGTCTTTTTATCTGTTATAAGTGGCTAATTACTTATCCTGAGAATATTCCACTTTCCATGTTATAGGAAAAATATTGTCAAGCTTGAAATTGTTCAGAAAAAATTCATGAGGATGTTGCCAGGTCTAGAGGGAGTGAGCTATAGGGAGAGGTTGAGTAGACTGGGTCTCTATCCCATGGAGCACAGGAGGATGAGGGGTGATCTTTTAGAGGTGTACAAAATCATGAGAGGAATAGATCGGGTAAATGCAAAATTCTTAAGGGGTTGGACAGGCTAGATGCAGGAAGATTGTTCCCGATGTTAGGGAAGTCCAGAACAAGGGGTCACAGTTTAAGGATAAGGGGGAAATCTTTTAGGACCGAGATGAGGAAAACATTTTTCACACAGAGAGTGGTGAATCTCTGGAATTCTCTGCCACAGAAGGTAGTTGAGGCCAGCTCATTGGCTATATTTAAGAGGGAGCTAGATGTGGCCCTTGTGGCTAAAGGGATCAGGGGGTATGGAGAGAAGGCAGGTACAGGATACTGAGTTGGATGATCAGCCATGATCATATTGAATGGCGGTGCAGGCTCGAAGGGCTGAATGGCCTACTCCTGCACCTATTTTCTATGTTTCTATGTTTCTATGCACAGAGTCTCTTGTCCAGAGTAGAGTAGGGGAATCGAGAACCAGATGGCATAAGTTCAAGATGAAGGGGAAAAGATTTAATAGAAATCCGAGGGGTTGCTTTTTCACACAAAGGGTAGTGGGTGTATGGAAGAAGGTAGTTGAGGCTGGGGCTATCCCATAATTTAAGAAACAGTTAGACAGGTACATGGATAGGACAGGTTTGGAGGGATATGGACCAAGCGTAGGCAAGTGGGACTAGTGCAGTTGGGATATGTTGGCCGGTGTGGGCAAGTTGGGCCGAAGGGCCTGTTTCCACACTGTATCACTCTATGATTCTATTCCACTTAATTAAAGATTATTTGGTCAGTGAAAACATTCAGTATCTACCACATCACTCCCTCTTGGAATCAGAGAAAGCTTGATGAGATAGCCTCTCATTATTTGAAGCTACTGGGAGTAAAGGGTTATTCTACTAATTGTCATGCATAGGACAATCATCATATCCAAGTAATCAGTAGCATTGTCACCAAGCTAAACACATCTTTCCTGGAATGTGAGTAGTAAAATTGCACATAGTTCTCCAGCTATAGTTTCACCAAAATCTTAACAGTTGCAGCAAGACCCCTTGCTGTTGTACTTTAGTCTTCTTGCAATAATCTTATAAATTAACTAATTGATCTGTAACATTCCCAATCTGTAAAGTATTTAATATTCTGAACTATTTGGAATGAGGGTTAAGGGGCTGTTCCACTTGGGCGACCTAATCCATGATTTCTGGCGAGTTTGCCCTCGACTCATACTCGCAGCATGGTCGACACGAGGTCGTAGGAGGTCTTTGTAACTCTCCTTCATGCTCGAGAGTAGTCCCCGTGTACTCGAGGCCTCAGCTAGGTCGCGGCATATTTTTCAACATGTTGAAAAATGCCATGGAATAAAATCGATACTTTTTTCACTCGTAGGTTTAGTCGTAGTAGGTCATAGTAGGTCGGCATGTTGGTCGTAGGAATCGAGGGTAGCCGAAGGTAGTCAAAGGTAGTAGTAGATAGTCTTCATCATAGTCGAAGGGAGGTCGAAGAAGGTCGAAGGAGGTCGTCTTCACTCTCCACTATTCGGTGCCAATTTTCCCGAAGTTAGTCATAACTAGTCATAGCTAGTCGAAGCTAATCTTTAACATAGTCGAAGGAGGTCGAAGGTGGTCTTCTAAATAGTCGAAAGGAAGTCTTCTAAAGGAAGTCTTCTACATGATTCAAACTCTCCTAAACTCTTCTAAACTCACCAATTAGGTCACTCAAGTGGGACAGCCCCTTTAGAATAACAGATGGCCAAGTAAAAAGCAAAATAACTGCAGTTGGCGGAAAACTGAAATAAAAACAGAAAATTTCGCAAGTACCCACCGGGTCAGATAGTATCCATGGCGATTTTAACATTTGATGAAATTTGCTGGTAACTGTTTTACATTGACCTCAACATTTCACTGAAAAACCTTGTTTCCTTCTTCACCTTCACCAATGAATGTGATTAAGCTTTCAAGCAAAACTGATAGCCAATGGAGATTGAAATATGGATCATATTATAGCAGTAAGGAAAAGCTGAGACAAACCCTTATATTACAAACATTTATGTGCAATTGGATCTTTCACTTTCATATGGTAAACTCTTCATCTCCACAGTCTCATTTTTTTAAATCAACCTTAGGATTTACTTCTGAGAAATTTTCATGTGGAATTATTGTACGCACATTTTTCTTTTCTATATTTGTCACTGAAACTTCAATAAAAGCTTGGAGCTCATTTGAAAGTCGAGGAATGAAATGTTAAAACTCATTTACCCGTAATATCAGATGTAACAGAATGAAATCTCATGGTATCTTACCTTACAGTAGATGGTGTTTGACCACAAGTGACTGTTTTATCTTTATTGCTCTCCAACTTGGGTATTTAAGTTATGTATGTGAGCATTGGAATGCAGTGTATTAGATGAAGGTTTTTATTAGTTAATTGATAAATTGAACCACATGGGTGGCTAGGTAAACAGTGTTATATACAAGGAATGCAGTACATTGCACAGGTCTTTTATTAGAAATGGTTAATTTAAACCATCTGCTGGAATATAGCAGAGTTCATGGGAACCACTCTGCCAAAGCCATTTTAGTGTCAGCAATGGAAATGATTACAAGAAAGCAAATGAAATCAGTTTTGTAAATTCAGATTAAGCAATGGCCTATTAAGTGTATGCTTATACATCCCTGATTGTGGTTACTGATATAGTTCAAAAACCGTGTTTAGTAAACAACCAAAGTATTAGTCAATTCAGAGTTTTAGATAATGTCTGATTTTAATTTAAATTAGCAATAACAAAGAGCTGATTAAATTAGAGTCTTTAATTTTTCTATCTCCCATTCCTAAAGTATTTTCTCAATTCCCAACTATTCATGGCTTGTGCATTTTCCCAGCAAACCTCTCTATTTTCCTGAGGGCTCAGAATGACATTATGAAAGACTACTTTATGATATAATTACACCACCAACAGAAAGTAGCATAAGACTGAACAGAGTCATAAAGATATTATATAGCACCTTTCATGACTTCAGGATGCCCCAAAGCACTTTACATTCAATAAACTACCTTTGAAGTGTTGCTACTGCTGTAATGTAGGAAATTACTTCAAGGAAACTGATATTTGGGATTTGGGCAGGTACAAGGATAGGAAAGATTCAGAGGGATATATGGGTCAAATGTGGGCAAATAGGACTAACTTAGTTGGGCATCTGTGTTGGCATGGATGTGTTGGGCCAAAGAGACAGTTTCCATGCTGTATGACTCTTAGTCTATAAGAGGAATAACATAGAACTAGCATACGGGTGATCGATAGTCAGCTGGACTTGGAGGACCACAAGGCCTGTTTCCACACTGTATCTCAAAATTCTAAACTCTATAAGTACTCCAGCATCCATTTAACACCATATTTTTCTCCTATAGTACTCATTAAGAATCATGTGTAGATGCACTGCCTCCACATGTAGGTTGCCGTTCTAATCTCCAAAAAGCCATACTCTTTCCCTGGTTATACAGTTAATGTTTTGAAGAATTATTTTAAATTTCCATGATTTTTCTTCCAGATATTTTTGCATTCCTCACCAGCCTAATTTTCTTTGACGATTTTCGCTTCAACTCGATATCACTGAGATCTTGATTTCTGACATAAGTTTCTCTTTAGACTTTCCTTCTTTCCTGCCCTCCTTCACAAGCCTGGTTATCCTGTATTCTCTGTGACTGTCTCCCCCCTACTCTGGCACAAATTTACCATCAAGTAGCTGCTTCCAGTGCACTTTCACTAAATGATTTCTCAGCTTAGCATAATTGGCAGTTGTGAACTTTCACTCTGGACTTTCTTTATCCTTTTCCATAACTCTGTTAAATCAATTAAGTCATGATAACTACTGCCAAAATGCTATCTCACGTATGACCTGTTCACCTCCCCAATATCACTTCAGAACTAAATACAGAACCATAGCAGTTTGCTACATACTGGATAAACCAAGTTCTCCTGTACTCCTGCTAAGTATTTTGCATCATTTGCACTGTTTCTATTGCTGTTATTATTAAAGATAGTATTAGTATTCTTTAAATTTCAATTTGCACATCTTGGAAAATTGCCAAAATATTTGTTCTTTGGTCTTCTTTTATCAGGATTATTCTCCCAAGAATTTCATTGCCCCGATTTTGATCTTCATTTTTTTCAGTTCAATGGTGTCACCTAATGTAATGATCCTTCAAACAACTGATTCTGCCTTAAATTATATTGGTTCCAGCAAACTGATTACAATAACAGTCAAAGGCTACTCCACTGAGGGTCAGGAATGGAGGAGAGCTTACCAGGAATAGAGAGGCAGCTTGTATCAGCTGGAAGTCCTCAAATAAACCTCGGTCTTTGTCGCCAGCATCTTTGCCAACATCTCACTGTAACTGTTTCATCCGGTTACCTTGCATAGAAAAAAGGTCAAGAAGGTCACCTGCCCACAGGGCGGCACAGTGGTGCAGTGGTAGAATTGCTGCCTCATGGTGCCAAAGACCGGTGTATGATCCTGACTACGAGGGCTGTCTGTATGGAGTTCGTATGTTCTTCCTGTGACTGCATGGGTTTACTCCGGGTGCTCTGGTCTCCTCCCACTCTTCAAAGACATACAGGTTTGTAGGTTAATTGTTTTTCAGTAAAGTTGTAAATTGTCCCTAGTGTGTCGGGTTGTGTTAGTGTACAGAGTGATTGCTGGTCAGCGTGGACTCAGTGGGCCGAAGGGTCTGTCTCATCTCCATATCTAAAGTCTGACTACAAATAATGTGGCCTCAAGAGCAGATGGTATCCCTGCAAAAGTTCTAAAACTTGGTGGAATGCAATTTTCCAGCCTCATTTCCTGGGAAGAGGAAGACGTGCCAGTGAGTCTCTGAGCCGTGGTGGTCATAATCACGTTCAAGGGGACAAGTCCAAATTTGATAATTTCAGAGAGATCTCCCTGCTCTCTGCCACTGAGAAATTCATCCCCAAGGTCCAATTTAGTGTTCTACTCCAAGTTGATCCCCAAATCATTACGGTGATTCCCTCTGTCTAGGAGTAAACAAAATGAAACTTATCACACTTTGACTTAAAATAAATAAAGGGAATAGCATCAACCACTGCACAAGGGCAATGGTCTTTGTTTAACTTGCAAATCCTGGTTCAAGAATAACCTGTACTTCTTGTTTTGATACATTGGCTATTAAGCACGGCTATTAGGGTGGCACGGTGACGCAGTGGCAGTTTTGCTGCCTTACAGTGCCAGAGACCTGGGTTTGATCCTGACTACGGGTGCTGTCTGTGTGGAGTTTGTACGCTCTCCCTGTGACTTACATGGGTTTTCCCCAGGAGCATTGGTTTCCTCCTACACTCCAAATATGTACAGGTTTGTGGGTTAATTGGCTTGTATAATTATAAAATTGTGCCTTGTCTGGAGGATAGTGCGGGGATCGTGGTCGGCGGGGACTCGATGGACTGAAGGGCCTGTTTCCATGCTATATCTCTAAGCTAAGCTAAACTGAACTAAACTAAACATTGTTGTATGTTATCCAGCTATTGTTACCTATATTTTCCAAACTTGTATGTTAATTCTCTGCCCTGACTTTGTTCCTTATGAATCTATCCCGAAATTCTCAACTCCTGAGTAAATTTGAGCACTTCACAGCAACACTAGGAAACCTCTCAACAATATTGGTCTCAGCTCTACTCAAATGCAACCAGTCCTTCGTCAGATCTGACCTCAGTGTCCCAGGATTCTGAAGCCCAGCCTTTTCCCTCCAGTTGCAGTCATCTGCAGTATCCTTCTATTTCCAACACTTGTCATTTCACCAACACTTGTCACAGAACAGATTTGGTCTTTGCTATCTCTCAGCTTGTAGTTTTTAAACAGTTTCTTGAAAAATGCACCTGTAGGACCTGATCCTTCTTTCGTCTGTGTCCTTGGCCCAGGTCTATCGTTGTTCATCCTCAATACATCCCTCTGCCTCCTCCAACCTGTTCTCTGCTTTTCCCTCAGAATACATTGCATATGTTGAGTGACATTCTCAATGCTGATTCCAGCTGGGCACCGAAACGCTATTTGCTATCTAACCGTGGAATCCTTTAACATGATCAAGGATGAGTCTCACCCTGGACACCATCATCTCCCTTCTCCCCTCCTTGGAGGTACAGAAGTGTGAAAACACATGAGGGTCACGAGGTACAGAAGTGTAAAAACACATGTTTTCAGATTCGGGGACAGTCTCTTCCCAGCTGTATCAGGCAACTGAACTATTCTATCAACAACTAGAGAGTGGTCTTGACCTAACATCTATCTTATCGGAGACCCCCTAATCGGACTTTACAGGACGTCCTTTAATCTTTAATAATTAAATATTATTTTCTTTATCCTGTATCTGTTATCTGTACACTGTGGACGGCTTGATTGTAATCATGTATAGTCTTTCTGCTGACTGGATAGGATGCACCAATAAAGCTTTTCACTGTACCTCGGTACACATGACAATAAGCTAAATTAAGCTAAACATTATCGTTTTATTTATCTTTCTTATTCTCGCGCCAACTGATATATGTCCTTCATAAGCTTGTAGCAATGCAATGTCTATGCTTTGTTATAATAAGTGTGATTTAAAATGTGGTAGGAATTGGTGTGCCTCCAGGGCTGGTGCTGGGTCCTTTGCTGTTTATTATTTATATCAATGAATTGGATGAGAATGTACGACATGATTGACAAGCTTGCAGCTGATATGAAAATAGGTCGCATCATAAACAATGATAATGGTTATCAAAAATTTCAGCGGAATTTTGATCAACTGGGTCAGTGGGCCAAGGAATTCAAATGAAATTTAATTCAGATAAGTGTGAGGTCAGTCAAACCAGGCAAGTGTTGTGCAATAGAGGGATCTAGGAGTACAAGTACATTGTTTCCTAAAAGTGGATCACAGGTAGGGTGGTGAAGAAGGCTTTTGGCATGCTGGCGTTCATCAGTCAGGGAATTGAGTATGAAAGTTGGGATGGCTATGATAGTTATAGAAGATGTTGGTGAGGCTGCACTTGGCGTATTGTGTTCAGGTTTGGAGACCCATTGCAGAAAAGATGTAATTAAGCTAGAAAGAGTACGTAGAAGATTTATGAGGATATTGCCAGGATTTGAGAGCCTGAGCTATTGGGAAAGGTTGGGCAGGTTAGCACATTATTCCTTGGTGCACAGGAGACTGAGGGGTGATATCAGAGAGGTCTATAAAACCCTGGGGGGAATCAAAATATAGAAGGCATAGATAGATGTTGAGAAGGGAATGATTTAATTGGAACCTGAGGGGCATCTCTTTCACACATAAGCTGGTGAGTGTGTGCAACAAGTTGCCATATGCAGTAGCCGAGGCAGGTACAATAACAACATTCAAAAGACATTTGGACAGGTACAGAGATAGGAAAGGTTTAGAGGGATATGGGGCAGGCACAGAGAAATGGGACTAGCTTGAGTACGACATCTTGGATGGGTTGGGCCAAAAGGCCCGTTTCTAAGTTGAATGACTTTAAAATGCTATAACTTGTGCCTTCATAATTCATGGAAACATAAACAAATGATGTGATGGCCAACAATAATATATGAAAAAAGAAGCACAAAAGATACAACACTACACAACTTTGATAAATACTGACATAGTAAAATAATTTATATAATCCATGTTTACTTCCCGCATAATGATTATTTGAAGATTCTGGTTGAATCTGTTAAAATGATGCATTTCATAGAGCCAAAGAAAAATCACTTTGGCTTCTGTGCCTCAGTTTCTGAGCCAGTTACTCTTTCTGTTTATTTCCTTTCAGTAAATGCACTTAGAGTTCAACGATTCAAAGATGTGATCTCTATAGGCACATATCAGAAATATATCGTTAGGATTTTTTTGATTTTTTTTTAATCAAAAATATTTATTCAAATATTAAAATAGTATTTACAATACAATAAAACAAAACACCACCATAATACAAGACGAACAAATATGCTAAGCAACTGCTAAACAACTATATTGCAATCCTTGTCCAGGATACATTCAACCCCCCTCGGTGCCCAGCGGTCGCGGAACTCCCTCAGGGTGCCCGTAGACAGGGCGTATTCCCTTTCTATCCACACCCGGGCACGGACGTATCCCCGGAAAAGGGGCAGGCAGCCGGCTCGGGTAGAGCCCTCCACCGTCTGGCGCCTTGACTCGCGGATGGCCAGCTTGGCCAGGCCCAGGAGCAACCCAACCAGGACATCTTCAGCCCTACCCTCTCCCCTACGCACAGGGTGTCCAAAGATGAGGATGGTGGGTGAAAAATGCAGCCAGAAGACAAGGAGCAGCCCCTTTAGGTATTTAAATAGTGGCTGCAACCTCACGCACTCCATGTACACGTGGTACACAGACTCTTCCAGCCCGCAAAAGTGGCAGGCGGCTGGCGAGTCTGTGAACCGCGAGAGAAACAGGTTGCAGGGAACACCTCGGTGCAAAACCCTCCACCCCAGGTCCCCAATGTAGAGGGGGAGAATCCCTGCGTAGTGGGACCCCCACCGGGGGCCCCCCTCACGACCAGAAGGCAACACCGACCGCCACTTGGTGTCTGGACCAGGGCGAGGAAGTGCAGGGTTTGGAGGAGGAGCCTGTACAGGACACGCCTCCCTGCGTCTCGGAGGGAGATGAAGGGTGTCGAGGAAAGGCGGCTCAAATTGTGTGGGACCAAATATCGTTAGGATGGCATTAATTGTGAACTGTTCTACAGCTTCTGGGATAGAGGATTAATTCAATAATCTGACCGTTTATAATTTTAAATCATTTTTTCATATTACCCAAATGAAAAATGAATTTCATCCATGTTTCATTCTCCTTAATGAAATACTCCCCTTGCCCTTTTCTTCTGCTTTTTTAGGGTTTTTTTATGGTTCTTTCAGGACTTAATGGTTATTTGTAAAGAAAAGAAGCTCACAGGTAAGATCAAAGATGACCAATAGCATGTGGGATTAATTAGATATTTTCATTTCCAAGATCTAGCATTGATATGATGGACCAAATGGCCCCTTCTGATAAATCTAATCCAGCAGGCACAGCAACACCAAAGTAAAATAACATCACTCTCTCTGATACCTGCATTAAAATCCAGGCTTGAATTTAGGTGGAAGCAGATTTAAGTAAAAGAGAGAATTGGAATACTTATCTCAAAAAGGAAAAGTAAATTGCAATGGAGTGGAGGTCATGTAATGAGCCGACTCGTTCAAAATAGACTGAATGGCCTCTAACCTGAAATTTTACACGGTTCTATGTTAAGTTAAATAAATTCCAGCAGCAACACTTACCATTCACATTATCCTAACCACTGTATCTCCTCCATACACTTCTCCCCATTTACCCGACTTAAAACGTAAGCAAGCTTTAAACTACCAGTAGCCAGATGGTGGAACACGGTGCCACAAAGCTAAGAACTCATTTATTTATTTCCAAGTTTCGAAGCTCCAAATCAAATCACTATAAATGGAAGTGCATTACAATCTGGTAATGTTTGCCAATAGATGTTACATTTCAATCAGGATCAGGGTGCTTGTCAGTGGTGAACACTGTGAAATTACAGATTTTTATGCTTGAAGTGGGTAAAATGTGGGTTTTGTTTTTGTATTTACATGCTTCAAACCTCAAACCGATGAGCATAGTTGATTCACCACTCAGTAATTTAAACAAATAATGTATGTACATGCAAGATACTTGGCAGCATATGTTATCATGTGAACAACATTGTTTCATCCAGCTTCTTTCTATGGGTTTTGAAGCACTGAAGCCAAGTATAATCCAAAAGATAGACACTAAATGCTGGAGTAACTCAGCAGGGCAGGTAGCATCTCTTGATAGGATCAGGTGAAGTTTCAGATTGAGACCCTTCTTCCAAAAGGTTATTCATTCATTTCAGTTTTGCATCCCAAGTTACAGTTCTGCATGTCACTGGTATTAGCGATATATTAAGATTCTCTGACATACAGTTGCAACCAAGAGCTTGAAACTATGTATATCTTGGCAAGTCCACTGTTCACTCTTCCTGAGGTGATTCACCTTCAGTGTGAAGAAAACCCAGATACCAGAAGGGACATGTTTAAGAACATAGAACTGTACCCTTCAGCCCACAATGTTTGTGCTGAACATTTTTGCCAAGATCCCATCTGCCTGTACATGATCCGTATCCCTCTATTTCCTGCACTTCAATGTGCGTAACTAAAAGCCACTTAAATGCTATTATCATATCTGCATCCACCATCACCCCTGGCAATGCGTTCCAGGCCCCACTACTCTCTGTGTAAAACACTAACCCCACACATCTCCATTAAACTGTTCCCCTCTCTCATAGCTATGCCCCCTAGTGTTGGACATTTCCACACTATAATAAAGGTTCCAACTGTCTGCCCTATCTACGCCTTTCATAATTTTATATATTTCTATCAAGTCCTACCTCTGACGTTCCAAAGAAAATAATCCTGGTCTATCCAACCTCTCCCTGTAGTTGAAACCTTCCAATCCAGGCAGCATTCTTGTAAACCTCCTCTGCATCCTCTCCAAAGCCTCCACATCTTTCCTGTAATGGGGGCGACCAGAACTGCACATGACACTCCAAATGCGGTATAACCGAAGTCCTATAGAGATGCAATTTTTAAAAAAATTGCTTCAAATATTTAAAACCTATAATGTGTGATCTAAAACTCAAGTTTGATAATTGATATTGATGTTGGATTATTTGTGACATGTGCCGAATTGCTATGAAAAGTGTTTGTTGGGAGTTTAGACTGCAGCAGTCCATGATGTTTTCTCTCCAGAAGATTAATATCAACAGGCCACAGTCTTCAGCGACATCTCATTTAAACGCTGAACTATGACCTTCTGCTTCTGGTAATCCTCCATTATTTGGGTCGCCAAGAAAAATAAAGTGTTCTGTTTCAATGACTATCACCCAGTAACTCCAACATCCACCATAATGAAGTGGTCTGAAAGAATGGCAAAAGCCTGCATCTGTGCCATTCTTCAGCAATCTAGATCCCTGCATTGGCATACAGGAAAAATACTTTGAACGAGAATGTAATCGCTCTTGCATGCATTCAGCCCCAAATCACCTTAACACCAAGAACACCTCTGTCAGGATATTATTCATTGACCATATCTCAGCCCTCAGCACCAAATACTGAATCAGCTTAACCCTGAGCTTCAGGATATTGACCTTGGGGCCTTCATCTGCAGCTGGCTTCTGGACTGCTTCACCATCAGATCTCATTCAGTTCGAATTGGTCATAACATTTCCTCCACCCTAACCCTCAACACTAGATTCCATTAGGGTTGTGTGCTCAGTCCCGTGCTTTACTCTCTGTACACCCATGTGGCCAAGTACGACAGAAACTCAATGTTTAAGTTTGCTGATGGTGCTACTGTTGCTGGCTAGAACTACAATAACAAGGAGAAATCTACAATAACAAGATTTCAATGTCCCAGGTGTAGATTGGTCTGACGGCATACAAAGCGAACCAAAAGGGGCTCTCCAGGAAGCCCTAGCTGACCTTACTCTGGAAAATCACTTGTCCCAAAAAGTCACTTTCCCTACGGCGTGATGAGATAAGTGGCACCGAAAATACTTTAGATTTATTGTTCACATTTCATCCAGATTTAATTTCGGAAGTTTCATCGTGTACTGGAATTAGCGATCATTATATTTTCCAAGCAAAACTGCACACAAAGCTTAAAGTTCCTTCAAAACCACGGCGTAAAATTTCCCTCTGGAGAAAAGTGAACCATGAGGAATGTAAAGACTTAGCAAAAAAACTGGGAAAAGATTTCTTCAACTGCAACCAGATAAAAGATCTGTAAAATACAACTGGGTGTGGCTGAGAAACTCTTTAAATAATATTGTTACAAATCATGTTCCTCAAAAACTCATTAAGGGCCGTATGCGCCCTCCTTGGTTTTCGGCAAAACTGAAACGTCTCTGCAGTAAGAAAGAGAAGTTTTATATCCATGCCAAAAAAAGGGATACAAAACTGGACTGGGGCAATTTTACTAGAATGCGAAAACAAGTCGATCGTGCAATTAGGAGTGCTCGTCGACAACATGTTTCTTTTATTCTTGGGGGAGAGCAACCCAAGGCTTTTTGGAGATATGTGAAATCCAGACAGACAGACAACACTGGTGTCCAGATGCTTAAAGTGAACAAATGTCTGATCACTGAGGACCAGGCGAAAGCAGAAGCTCTTGCAAACCAACTTCAACACGTTTTCAATCGGGAAGATATGGAGCCTTCATCATTTCCAGATCTACCGCCCAGCCCGTATGCTAATATGCCTGCTATTAAAATTGAGATTGAAGGTGTCAAGAAGTTATTGCTCAACATTAATACCACAAAAGCAATTGGACCAGATCAGATACAGAATCAAGCGCTCAAGATCGCGGCCGAAGAACTGGCTCCAGTTTTGCAGTTCATTTTCCAACAATCGCTTGACTCAGGTGATGTTCCGCTGGATTGGAGGAAGGCTAACATCACTCCTCTCTTTAAGAAGGGTTCAACCACCAACCCAGCGAATTATCGTCCTGTTTCATTAACAAGTACTTGCTACAAACTGCTGGAGCATTTAATTGATAGTAATCTGATGCGACACGTGAGCAAACATAACATTCTTGCTGACAACCAACATGCATTTAGGAGGCATAGATCATGTGAGTCTCAGCTTATCCTGACGACAAATGACCTGGCCAAGCACCTTGATGGTAATATCATCACGGATTTAGTAGTGCTGGACTTTTCTAAAGCATTTGATGTCATCCCACACCAGAGAATGCTTCGGAAGCTTGACTTCTATGGTATTCGTTCTAACACGAAACGATGGATTTCCAGTTTCCTGACAAAAAGTCTTCAGCGAGTGTGTGTGAATGGAAAGAGCTCCAATTGGCGTCCAGTGTTGAGTGGTACACCTCAGGACACAGTACCTAGCCCACATCTGTTTTTCCTTTACATAAATGACATCCATGAAAAAGTTGCAAGTACGAACAGACTATTTGCTGATGATGGTTTGCTGTACCGTCCAATTAAGTCAGCTGATGATGAAGATGCTCTCCAAAAGAATCTCAATACAATGGTTGAGTGTTCACAACAATGGGGCATGCAGTTCAGCCCTTCCACATGTGAAACCATGCGTGTCACCAGAAAGATGAATCCAGGCGAAACATCTTACAATATACTTGGTGCCACCATTGAAGAATCCAAACAAACCAAGTATCTTGGCATCAAATTGCAGAACGATCTGCGTTGGAATGGTCAGAATCATCATGCAACGGTGTCCTAAATTTTCTGAGGCGCAACTTTCATCATTGTTCAACTTCTGTCAAGGAGAAGCTATACTTCACCCTCGTTAGACCTCATTTGGACTACGCAGTTGCAGCAGGGGACCCATACACAAATAAAAACGTTTCTTCCATCGAATGTGTCCAAAAACAGGCAGCTCGATTTGTTACTAACACCTATGCGAGAGAAGCGAGTGTTACCAAACTTCTGAATTCACTGGGGTGGAACCCTCTCCAAGGCATACATGAAGCCCACCGTTTGACCTGTTTTTACAAAATGTTAAATGGTCAGCTCGACATAGATTACAAAACCTACACCAAACCAAAACCAATTTGGAGCAAACGAGGGCATTCGATCCAATTTGAGATACCAGCTACCAAGACAGATGTGTACAGCAATTCGTTCTTCCCCTGCACAATTAAAGCATGGAATAATTTTCACCTTACCATAGTTACCCAACCAGATGCAACTAAATTTAAGGTAGCTCTTTCTTCCCAAAAACCCTTTCTGGCTTAAGTCCTCCCTCCACCACCTCCAGTTTAAATTCCATTTGGAATATTTTGGAGGACCAAGAAACCAAGAACCAAAAGATGAAGTCCAGGAAAGAGATCGAGAATCGCGTATCACGATGGCAGGACCACATGATCCTAGTCCTTAACATCAGTAAGACGAAAGTGTAGGTTGTCACCAGCAATCTAACCTGGTCCCTTCACAATGATGTGGTGATAAAAATAACAGCGTAGTTACATTCTTAGGTGCCTGAGAAGATTTGCCATGTCCATAAGAATTCTGTCATTCCCCACAGATACACTATGGAAGGATAAATAATCCTTAAGCAATCAAAATGCTTCTATTCAGTACCCATTGTGCATCAAGGACGCTCATGGTGTATCACTGGTAGAGGGAGTGAGAGGGAGAGTTTATGGTGATGAATGAGCTGCTGGTCATATGGGATGCTATTTCCTGGATGGTGCTTGGTTTATTAAGTGTTCTTAGAGCTGTACCTATCCAGGCAAACAAAGGATGTTCTGCCATACTACTGACAATGCTTTTAGCTGTTGGATATGTTTTAGGTCAAGAACTTTGAGCCAGGAGAAACAATAGACTAAATTTTGACCACTGGACATTTGAAATTGTGGACAAAGGCCTGACATGAAAATCATTAAATGGTCTTTGAAAGTCAGGAGAGGCGTGTGTAAATGTTTTATGACAGTTCTACTTCCCTGTATTCTAGTTTTAGTTTTAGAGACACAGCATGGAAACAGGCCCTATGGCCCACCGAGTCCGTGCCGACCAGTGATCGCCCATACACTTGTTCCATCCTGTACACTAGAAACAATTTACAGAAGCCAATTTACCAACCATCCCTGCACGTCTTTGGAAGGTGGGAGGAAACCCGAGAACCCGGTGAAAATCCACGCGATCACAAGGAGAACAAACAAACTCCGTACAGATAGCACCAATACTCAGGATCGAACCTGGGTCTCTGGTGCTGTAAGGCAGCAACTCTACTGCTTCGTCACTGTGCCACCCTAGGCACCACCCATTTCCTTCATTAACTTTCCTTCAAATCTAACCCAGACACCACAGAGAGACTTTGTGAAATATTAGTCATTGTAATGATTCAGAATTGCATTGTTGAATCACTTTGTTCATCATCAGAACAGTTGGGCTGCAGTGCATACCTTTTTCAAATGCAATCATTTGCAAAGGCCTCTGTCAGCATATGTGTGTAAATGCCACCAACTGTATAGTCTTCTCCTGATCCTTTGTGTTCCTGGCTTGGAAATTTGTCAGCAATCCTTCAACATTGCTGAGTCTGAACTCTGGAAAATGCTACCCATTAGCATTGTGGCTGTGATGGTTCAAGAAAATGAGTTGACATCACCCTGCCCCATAGTAATTGGGGCTATAAAGTAGTCCAGTAATCTATATAATCAAAAGTGTCACCTTGACCACTTCCTGTCTGCGCTGTATATTGGTATTAGAAAAAACGCTACCATATATCGCTATGATTTTTGGCCATCTTACTCACAGTCCTCCCTGAGCAGGCCCCGAGGATTTTTCCCATCGACGAAAAAGAAAAAAAGAAATGAGTGTTTAAAAAACATTGAGATCCTCTCGCCTGTCAATCACCGCGATGAAGGTAATGCCCCTTCCGGGGGGGGGGGGAGCAGGTCTATAAAGCCCTGGATGCCTGGACGTGACTCAGTCACTCTGCAAGATTGTGAGGGAGAGGCCACGACTCTCATTCTAAGCTGTGAATCAACTGAACTGTGAGTCTGCAATGTACTTGCAAAAAATAATTTGTTAGCCTTTAATAAAAATGAAATAAGTTGCTTAGCCTGTCCTGTTCTTGAAACAGCAATGGCAATGGAAATGAAATGAAAATGCAATGAGCTGTTTGACCTGCCCTGTGCTTGAAACTGCTATGACAATGGAAATTAAATTATAATGCAATGAGCTGTTTGGCCTGCCCTGTGCTTCAAATTGTGATGGAAATGGAATAAAATGAGTTGTTAGGCCTGCCTGAAACACTAATTTCGGCCCACAAGGCCCCTATTAACCGAGAAACCAGTCCCTTTTGCCCAAAATGACCATATTAGCCCAGGAGGAGCATTTTGGCCCAAAAGGCCGGTGCCAGGCCAGGAAAAGTCCAGAAAAAGTGTCTTTCACTGAGATTTCACTCAGATTTTTTTTAAAGAGCTCCTTTGGCCCATCAGGCCTGTACTAGCCCAGGAGGAGTCCCTTCGGCCCATCAGTAAGTATTCCTCCTGCAAGTATTAAACCTCACCCCAGTATTTTGCTCCCTCCCTTCATTGGCTCCCTGTGAGATCCAGGCCATGATAGATTTTCCTGTGATTGCTGTGATCTGCAGAAAAGGATGAAAAATGTCTAAAATTGATTCTCCACCCTCTCCCCCTTCTCTCTGCTAGAGTCTCTCACCTGTTTTGGGCAGAATTTCTGGCAGTTTCTGAGCTGCCAGCCCACCAGGCCTGAGTGACGGGGAGGTTACGGGGAGAAGGCAGGAGGTCGGTGGGGGCGCGGCAAGCCGGCAGCGTTAGTTTTTTCCTACTTAAAAAAAAAAAATTGTGTGTCCTACTGTGTGTTTTTGGTGTCTCTCTGTGTGTCTTGTGTGGGGGGAAAGGGGGAAACCGTTTTGGTCGCCTCCTCCACGGTGAGGCGACCTTTTCCATGTCGCCTCCCCCACGGCCTAACATCAAGGATCAGTGCGGCCTTTCCCGGAGACGTGCCCGGGGCTTCAGCTGCGGGCACAGCGAGGACGCTTTCGTCGCGGAGCGGGCAAGCCCTCACCGGGGGTCGCCGGAGGGGTGCGCTCCGTTCGCTGGACTGTGACAGCCTGAAGCCGCGGTCTGCAGAGCTCCAGCTAGAGGCGTCCGGAGCCTGGGATCCCTAGTTGGGGACCCGGGAGGAGAAGAAGCTCCGACCGCCGGGCCGCGGCCTACTTCTACCGCGGGCGCGACGGGAACACCTTCTGGAGCGGGGTCCCTCGCCGGGGATCCCTGGAGAAGAGGTCCAACTGCCGGCCCTGTGGTCTTCGGTGCTTCTGGCTGTGGCACGGCAGGGACTTTAGATTGTCGACCACCGGCCTGCGGCCTACACCAACCTGAAGCCGTGGTCTCTGGTGGGGAAGCACCGATTCAGGACTTACCTCGACTTTATCTGGACTTTACCTTGTCTGAACATCTGGACGCCTGCAACGGTGGCTGCGGAGGGTTGAGGTCGCGACCACGGGAGAAAATGGAGGGGGACTGGCCAAATTTTGTGCCTTCCACCACAGTGATGAATGCTGTGGTGGATGTTTGTGTAAATTTTTATTGTGTTTTTGTGGGTTCTTTTTTCATTGTACCGCTGCTGGCAAATTCATTATGTGCAAGTGACGAATAAAACTGATATTAATATTGATTGATTGATTGATATTGACTGTGCTGCCAGCCCACCAGGCCTGAGTGACTGAGCTGCCAGCCTACCAGGCCTGAGTGACTGAGCTGCCAGCCCAAGAATCCATTCGCCCCACAATGTCCATACCAGCGCTCCAGAAAGCCCCCCCCCCCCCCCCCCCCCTTCCACTGGCCACCAATATTGGAATTGCTGGAGAGGTGGAATATTGCGTTGGGGGACCAGCACTCCCGTGTGCACATGAGTCGCAACGGGTATCACTTAGTCTAGTATATCTTAAAAAGCTGTTAGAGCCGGCAGTAAACACTGAGCTTGCTGGTGACTCTGCACTATTTAATAAGGTTGAAGCAGAAAGATAGATTGAGCATAGAACAAGAAGGCTATGGAGGCCAAGTCAATGGATATTTTTAAGTCGGAGATTAACAGATTCCTAATTAGTATGGGTGTCAGGAATGATGGGGAGAGAGGGAATTTTGCTCCTATAACATGAATTTATGAGCAGAGGAACAGGCCCTGAGGCCCACAATGTCTATGCTGAACACAATGCCGCGATAAACTAATCTAATCAGCCTGCACTTGATCCATATTCCTCCATTCTTGCCATATCCACATGTCTATCTAAAAGCCTCTTAAACACCACTCTATTGTCTGTCTCCACCAATACCCACGGCAGCTGTTTACGAGCTTCTCTCCATTTTATCCCAGGGATTCACAGCACCATTGACAAACTATCAGAAAATGAGAACAATTTTCCCTCTCCAAGCTAGTTTGTTGTTATCCCACAGTGTGTATTGAATAGTGTTATTGTGCGGGGATCACATGTCAGTGCAGACTCGGTGGGCCGAAGGGCCTGTTTCCATGCTGTATCTCCAAACTAAACTTAACTAAAGTTGTGTTAACTAGGAAGATCTTAGAATTTAACCCAGTAAAAAAGAATGGATACTATTTTACTTTAAGCCAGGATAGTGTGAGATTTTGCGGGGTATGGGGGTAGAGGCACCCTGTACACCTGGTTCAGTTGCCTCCCAGCTGTTATCAGGTAACTGCACCATCCTACATACAACTAGAGAGCAGTCCTGAGCTACTATCTACCTCAGTGGAAACCCTCGGCCTATTTTATCTTGCACTAAACTTTATTTACGTTAATCCCTTTATCCTGTGTCTGCACGCTGTGGGCGGCTCGATTGTAATCATGCACTGTCTTTCATTGACTGGTTAGCAGGCAGCAAAAGCGTTTCACTGTACAGTACACTTGACAACATATTAAACTAAACTAAACTATCTTTCTGGTCTATAGGGATAATAGGTAGTGGTGCTTTGGGCTTGGTAAGATGGTGTAAGACCCGTTGTAAACATTGGACTGCAGGTGCAGTGTGCAGGTAATGGAGGGACAAGTTTATGGATGCAATACTAGCAAAGCCGATCTCTTTGTCTTCTCTTTCTATTAGCACAGTGGCGCAGCGGTAGAGTTGCTGACTTACAGCGCCAGAAACCCAGGTTCAATCCTGACCATGGGTGCTGTCTGTGTGAAGTTTGTACATTCTCCCTGTGACCGCGAGGGTTTATCTACAGGTGCTCTTGTTTCCTCCCACACTCCAAAGGCATACAAGTTTGTAGGTTAATTGACTTTGCTAAGAATAGTAAATTGTCCTTGTGCAGGACAGTGCTAAGGTAAGGGGTGATCGCTGGTCGGCATGGACTTGGCAGGCCGAATGGCTTGTTTCCGTGCTGTATCTCTAACGTCTAATGTCTAAATCTGAGATTCCCCAGCCAGCTTGGCTGCGATCCAGTAACTCAGCACTGACCATAGTTCAAAGAACATTATCTTTTATTTATAGTGTCAGGAACAATATGCCAACATAACCTCATTCCATGTCTAGGAGCAAGTGGAGAGAATCTGGAGTGTTCAACATGTTCAGATCTGTTACATATTTTAGTAAGGAGACAAACAACATTTTACAACAATGTGTCGAGTGTTTCTGTTCTTCTTGCAGCTTGCATTAATTTTAAAACATCAGTTTTTCATATTGTACTCAAGTCACATGGGGGGAATTCAACTGGATCTTCCCCCCAGGGGGAGTGAACACACCAGCCACCAACTTGATTTGATATCTTGCAGCAGCCTGCTGAATATTTATTTTTAATATATATATATATATATATATATATATATTCTTGTTGGGAACCTCAAGAGGCAAGACACTACTTAAGACCCACTGTTAATTGCCAGAAAGCATAAAGAGGAAACTGCACTGATACAGGTCAGAATGGAAATTAATGTCGGGCACCCTGCACCTAAGGACTTTACAGAACCGATTGTGTTTCTTCCTGTGAATTATGAACATATTCTGGTGGTAATACAGAGGCCAGATTTATTGAGGTTGGTTTCTCAATTTTGCATGGTAGTATTTGAAGTTAATAATCTCTGCATCACAAGTTCCATAATTATTATGCTACCATTCCAATTTGCTACAGTAAGTGATTTATTATCACTCTGATCTCCACAGATCCTGGGACTTTGGATACTTCCAGTAATTGTGGACATGCTTGAATCTTGCTGCAGGATAGCATGCCATGTTGAATCAGTTTGCCTAGACAAAACCCATACATGCACTTTGAGGCAAGGCTAAATTTGTGTTCACATGAGACAATTATCCACATATGCGCAGGAAACCACCTGCCTCATTGTACATTGACTGCTAGAGTAAATTAGAGGAGTTCTCTAACTAAATTAAAGTGGTCAGAAATAGGACAATTGTTAAGTTACTTTAGGCCTAGTTGTTGAATGAAGTTGGAGAATTCTATTCACGTTTCACATCAGAATAATGCATGTGGTAATTAGTTCTCTTGCAGTCATGGTATTGAGTTACATTTCCAGTAATAATTAGGTTCTTGTTGAAAACTGAGCAACTATGCAACCACTGCTTGTGAATTATGCCGTCTCAACCTGACTTTGGGGAAGAATGTCTAGGGATGGCCTTCGCAAGGACATGGGAACATGGAACACAGTGCAATCTGAGAAGCAGGGTGGCGCAGTGGTAGAGTTGCTGCCTTAGAGCACCAGAGACCCAGGTTTGATCCTGACTACAGGTGCTGTCTGTACGGAGTTTGTACATTCTCCCTATGACTTACAGTACCTGAGGTTCCCTCAGTGATGTTCCGGTTCCCTCCCACACTCCAAAG